>NC_142753.1:8363557-8663557 GCF_051943395.1 Hippocampus bargibanti | reverse complement strand
ACGAGTTGCTTTTTAGCCCAACAGCCGATTTTGAGATGCTGAGTGGATCAGCGAGTCATTTGTGTATGGTTGATCAGACGACCTTAAAAAAAAGATATTACACATCATAACGTGGAGAATATACGTCTGTCTAGAGTTGACCAGCAAGTTGCCTTCACTCCCCCTCAAACGCTCCACTCAACACCCGTTTTTAGAGTTTCTCTTCACAAACTTACCCTTTCCCCAGAGAGGTAGACTGCCAAGCCGAGGGTCAAAAGGAAGCAAACGTTCCTCATTATTCCGTTTTTCCTTTTTTTTAATGCAGACGGTCGTTCTGCAAAGCAAGCAAAATGCCGTCTTTTTCCCCTCGTCCCTGACTTCGCTTTGCTT
This sequence comes from Hippocampus bargibanti, assembly GCF_051943395.1. Classification (NCBI taxonomy): domain Eukaryota; kingdom Metazoa; phylum Chordata; class Actinopteri; order Syngnathiformes; family Syngnathidae; genus Hippocampus; species Hippocampus bargibanti. The sequence goes on along the minus strand of NC_142753.1, from coordinate 8,663,188 downwards.
TCTTTCCACGTCTGGCTCCTAACTCCTGTCGTTTCTCTCGTGGGACCACTACCGGATACGTGTTGCGTTTTTGTTTTTTTATTCCGCGGTGCTGCTGCTTTTTATTTGTAGTTTGTTTCCTGTGTCGAGTCTCCGTGCATTTGACAAATAAATGCAAAAATAAAGCGGGGAATAAGAGCAAAGTCCTTCGCGCGGTGCCTTGGTTGGTAAAATCCACGCGAGACGCGTCGCTCGAGCTGCTCTCTCTCTCTCTCTCTCTCTCTCTCTCTCTCTCTCTCTCTCTCTCTCTCTCTCTCTCTCTCTCTCTCTCTCTCTCTCTCTCTCTCTCTCTCTCTCTCTCTCTCTCTCTCTCTCTCTCTCTCTCTCTCTCTCTCTCTCTCTCTCTCTCTCTCTCTCTCTCTCTCTCTCTCTCTCTCTGTGTGCCCCTTCCCTCTTTCAGCGCGTGTTTACGATTAAATTAGACGAGTCAAATTGTTTGCATTGCACGTCCGTTTGGAAATTAATGACAGTTCGTTGCCTGTCAGGTTGATAAACTACTCGGGTATACTTGGACTAAATACTGATAAATGGCTATACGTACAGACGAATGTTTGCTTACTCCAAAGTATTTTTTTGTCATCTTATTCTCTCTTTGCAATGATACTTCTGATCGATAGGCAAGTAGTACAACAATTATGTGCAAAGCAATGGGTCGAAACATTTGTGTGAAATGCTTCCACCTGCTGGTGAATACAGACCCTACACCCAAGAGAGGCCAAAAAGGTCCAATATGTTGAATAACTTGGTACAACGGGAGGGGAAAAATAATTCTACACACAAACTAACTACCGTCTCTTATTTCATTACTTGGCAGGAAGTCCGCATACCGAGGAGAGGGTTGGTGCGGGGTGTCAAAATTGTAGTTGGATGGTTTTCTTTCTCTGAAACTAAAAACTATATTTTTAATATAATAATGAAAAAAATACATTTCATTTATAAGCGGCTTTCAAAACTCTCAAGGTCACTTTACAGTCACGGATAAGTTTTGCAGTGGGTGAGCAGTGGCAGCCACATGCGTCAGTGTACACTCAACCCGGAAGTAACTCAAATAGATAGAAAGCTAATAATAATTATTATTGTTAATTAGTAATACATTTTATTATCTTTATTTTTCTTACGCCACATTGAATATTTATGCAGTCCTAAAACTCAATAATCTGTGGTTCCTAGAATTCAAGTGACAATGACAAAACCCCTGGTACAGGAGTGGGCATATTTTTGTACATGTCTGGCAGTGAATGAGTTAATCGAGCGCAAATTTAATTTTGTAATGTCATTTTAAAAATTGGAGTCACCCAGCCACCCTCGCCTCTTCCTTGAACGTAAAAGGCCGCCCGGGCTTTGTGTCCTTGCCGTTTTCAAAGGGCTTAACAGTACTCCTGGCGTCCCAGATTATGCAGCCAATTAGGCCGAAGGCAAAGCTCCTTCTGCTATGGAGCCTGGTCAGAGTGTGGTGTGTGTGTGTGTGTGTGTGTGTGTGTGTGTGTGTGTGTGTGTGTGTGTGTGTGTGTGTGTGTGTGTGTGTGTGTGTGTGTGTGTGTGTGTGTGCATGTCTTTCACATATGTTCGTGCATGTGCGCTTGCATTGGTGCTTACATAAGGTAAACAATATCAGGTATTATTCACTGGCGCAGAACGTACATGCAATATTTTTTTTTTTTTAATGTAAGACAATTTAACATTTTTTGTTCCGTTGTTACATGTTAACGCTCAGTCCTTAATACTTGTGGTAAATGAAAGAAGTGTTTTATTTACATCCCAAGTCCTGTATTTGGGTCTCATTTGTTTGGCGAGGAGCGTCTATCATGTAGCAAATAAACATTTATGTACACAACAAATAGATGAAATAGACTTTATTCACATAGCAAAGTAATTTGATGTGTATATAAATCAACATATATTGTGTGTATTGCGAATCAAACCTCTGAAGATGGAGGACACTGATTCGCTGTGGCGACCCCTTGAAGTGAAAAGCCGAAAGGAAAAGAAGAAGATATTGTATGTATTGTACAATTGCCCTGATAACATGCATTGCATTAGCCTTTATTAGCCTCGCAGTGGAGAAATTTACAATTCACAGCAGCAAAGTGATGAAAGTAAGAGGAAAGGAAAGGAAGAAGTAGAAAAACAAATACAAGAGCTGCTGTAAAGGCATCCGCGATTGCGGTGCCATCTTGAAGTAAAAAACAAATACCACAATGTCTGCTGAAATAAGATACTTGATTTCCATAAAAAAAATGATACAATCCTTTAGTATTTTATCAATGTATTGATTTTTTTTAAATCAATGCTAATTCATCCATCTTTAACAAATCTTTGGAGTGATGAGATAGAGTTGCTCAATAAGGTAGTCTAAGCCCCAAACCAGGTGTCTGTCTTCTGTGACGTTCTCTGATAGGAGAAGCTCAACATTGCACTGTTTTCCTAGAGAGGAAAAAAAAAAGTATCAAGTATGGATCGGACACATATTCACAATGAACACATGGATTAAATTATTAAAAGGTGGTTCAGTACTCACCAAAAAGGTCATGTACTTGATCACCAGGTACAACAAAAGGAGGGCCTGAAAGTTTGTTGGGATTACAGTAAAGTCTCGTTATATCGATATCGGATATATCGATAGTCCCGGTTATATCGATACTATTTCTATGCACACACGAAGAAAATTACATGCAAATAGGGTCGGATATATCGATAGTCCCGGTTATATCGATATTTTTTCGGACTCCCTTGAATATCGATATAACGAGACTTTACTGTATTTACTCAGATTCGCCAATAACGACACTTACAAATGTAAATTCTTTGCTTAACAATATGAGAGATTTGTTTTTTCTTGAACTGAAAATAAGGATGGCAGAAATAAAAAAAATAATAATTGTGAAATGTTACCTTTATAAAGTTCAGGATTATACATCAATGAGGATAAAAGGTACTTGCAGTCCTGGGCCATCAGAGACATGATGAGAGATGAATATCTGTGCAATGGTGAGATATCACAGAATGACTTGAACTCATTCACTGCCATTCACACATTTATTTGGGAATTGAAAATATGACAAAGCGACATTCATGAATTTATTTGAGTTTAGTCTTTCATGCTTGGGTGCCGATAAAGCGCTGACCATGGCCTCTGGCAATGCCTTTTCTTTTCCACAAGGGGGTAGAATTTCCTTTTTTCCGTGTTAGCGCTTTGTTCCAGCTCTAGCTGTTGTTAAAGATATCTATCTATCTATCTATCTATCTATCTATCTATCTATCTATCTATATCTATATATCTATATAGATATCTATAGATATAGATATATATATATATGTATTGCATTGTATTTTTTACAGCCGCCCTCATTTCAAGCTCATATAACTCCAGACCCATATCATTTAAGAATTAACTCTTTTTTTCTGATGAAAGAAGAGAGTAAGGTTTCTAACACTGTAAATGAATGTTTACGTAGTCCTAAAACTCAATATTCTGTGGGTCTGTGGGAATTTGCGTGACAATGACAAAAACCCTGACACTGGAGTGGACATCATTACATTAGCACGTTTTTGGCAAAATGAGCCACAAGTTAATCGTCATCCTGTACAAAGCCTTGAAAACCAATTTTTTGTTCCGAGTTTGAGAACTTACTTTTCTCTGTCTTTCGGATTGATGGCCACTAGAGATCCTCTGTCCCAAATAGCCCCGAACTGACCTACAACGGAACTATAACAGACAACAAAAGGGTACTGGGGGACATGAACAAAAAACTAAAAATCAACTTTTTTTAAGTAGCGCACTTACCTAGACACACTGTACAGATCGCAGTTATACACGGAAATATTTTTCTCTGAGTTCTGTGGAATAAAAGTGTGAGTGATTAGAATACCTCCTCAACTTACGAACAAGTCGGTTGTAAGGTGACATTGTTCGTAAGTTGCTTCAGTGCTAAGGCTTATATAAGTATATAGTTGTATTAACTTCATCCTGTCTACTTGATATCTAATTTAAAATAGATGCTTTTATTACAGACAGTGTATTGTAAGTGTTCAACTACCTGACATGTTTCACTCTGACGAAGGCGGAAGTATCCGCCGAAACATGTCAGGTATTTGAACACCTACAATACACTGTCTGTAAGAAAATAATCTATTTTAAATTAAATTATATAAGTATGTTTAAAGTTTAGAGAAGTATGTTAAGGCTTGTTTAAGTACCCTGTATGGGGTTGTGCTGGAAAAAAAAGCTGTATAAAGATATGTACATGCACAACTGGAGAGAATACTACATATATTAAAGAGAGAAAGCAAAAACGTTCATATGTACCGTTGTTTGTAAGTCGAATATTCGTAAGTATGGGGAGCGTCTGTACTGTGCTCACCCCTGTGGAACTATGTAAATCTTATCACGCGATACCACGCTGCCCCCTGCCCGCCAGGATGCTCAGAAAATGGCCGATGTTTCTATCAGTCATGACGTTATAATGCCATGTGCTTGAATTTCCATTCAGAAACCTAAAATGGACTGACCCTGAAGACCTTCACTCCAGGCATAGCAGGAACAGGTTCTTCGCTGTATGTCATGTTGTTCTCCATAAAAAATTGCTGAATAGCTTTTTCGGCGATTTCCACTCCAACCACTGAATGTCCCATGTCTGCTAGCCTGGAAAACAGATAGAAAAAAAAATATGCTATGAGTTGGTCCCAAACTGTATTTTGGGAAAAAAAAGTAAGAGCACTGGTAGAGAGTGGTTAGGTAATTTATGAATCAACATGTGCTTTTAGAAACCAAAATTATTTTATTTACCACTTCATATCCACAGCTTTCCCACAGAGAGGAAAAAAGAAGCGAACTTTTGTTCGCCCCGCCAAAACTTTGTCAATATGACTTTCCAGCATCCTACGAGAAGAAACCAAAACAATATTTTCATGATTAATATTTTTTTTAACAATCATCAAGAAATTCCAATGATGCGATCAGGTCATGGTCTGGTTCTAACGTGGTTCCACAAATTAAGTATACCGGTCATTTGTAGTCTTACTGGTGTACTTGTGGTTTATGAAAGCCAATTCTGTTTTCCTCCCAACGTTGCTCCCATTCTTTAAGGTCAACGACTCGATCATCCTGACCTTTTAGCATGTTACTCATGTTGGATGCCATCTGCATGACAGAGAACTGGTGTTAGTTACTCTGCACAGTCTGATAGAAAGATTGCATATTCAGATACTTTTAATTGAGGCCCTTGACCAGTGGTTTTTAACCTTCTTAGAGGGATACCGAACCCAACCAGTTCGTATACACATTAACTGAACCCTTCATTGGTGAAAAACAAAAAAATCGTCTGCTGAGCAAACCAAATTCACTGCAGTACTGTCTGTACAAGTTATGTACTGTGATTACCTGCAGATTGTAATTATCAAGCGGGGCGTGTTATAAATAATTGACAAATCGAATAGTTGAATAGTTTGTCTTACCCACCATGCCAGAACCACCTCAGATTTATTCACCGAACCTTTTCGATCCAATCCAGGTTAAGAACTACTGCTCTCGACAGCAGTCAAATAAGTAGTACGTTGTCATGCAATGTTAAAAATTAACATTGCCTGGTACAGGTAATGCATGTTGAGGGGGTGGGTGGGGGGGTTAAAACAGACATGGTGGCTGTCAATAGTTAACGGTACCCGATAGTTGAATGTCAAGGAATCCAGAGCCCAATGATACATTCTAGATTGTGGAGAATTTCCATTTTACACCAACACTTGCATCCTACTTACCCGACACCCGTAACCACGCAAGATTATTGTAGTATTTCCACGTTGAGAGCTGTGGAATATTTATTTTTACAAGCGCCTAGTCGTTCGAATAATGAACCTTGCAGGTTTCCACTGATTTTGAGGCTGTTTGGTATTACCGTAGACGTGCTACAAAAATAAAAGCAACGTTGTGAAAGTCTCCTGGAAATTTGATTTCAGCTTTTACTTCCTGTTTGGGAGGAGCTTATTGTTCGGTTGAAAAAAAATTGGAAATTCGGTATGCGACACAGCTTGAACCAGTCCCCTTTAGTGAGGGTCTGTTTCAAGTTTAAAGCAGGAGAATTCGTCTGTAAAACGTTCCTACAAAAAGAAAGGCGCTATTATCCATGTAAATGTGAAATTTGGCATGTATTATTGCGAAGCAACTAAAAAAAGAAAACATGCCTCTTGATTTCAAGTGTACGACGTAGTCGGTTCGTAGTTTTGTGTGTGTATATGTGTGTTCTGGGGGTGAGTTGGGGGAAATAACTTGATTATTGATTATTTTAAGACGTTAACGATATGTAACTGGACTGTTTTGCATAAACAGCGTCCGAGTTGATGTGGTAGCATTCTATTAGTTCACCGCGAGATGGCACCAAAAACATAGCCATTGAATATTGAATGTGTCCTCAAATCCCCAAATAAAAATGATCATTGATGTTTTAATTGCACTATAGACCGGTTGCAATTTCTCAGCGTGGATCCATCCGAACCTCATGTACCTTATGCTTTATTTCGCGAATATGGGCTTTTTAGTTCAGCAATTATTTCAGAGGCTTGCTCAGAATTCGTATTCTGAAAGTAGATGGGAGGGGGGAGATCTGGTTGTCGACTCCCTGTGACTGCATGGGTTTTCTGCTGGTACTCGGGTATCCTCCCATATTCCGAAAACTACTGTACGTCTGCCGAAATCATGACTTGACCTTGAATAATTCAATAGTCTGAGTGAGTGAGAATATTACGTACACAATATCGACGGAATAGACTTCATTCACGTCAATGTATTTCACTTGATGTGTACAATGGCCCTGATAACCTGCCACATAAGATACTTGATTTCCATAAAATATAATGCAATATTGATGAATTATTTTAGCAATAAATGCATTCATCAACCTTTTTAATCATTGCTAATTCATCCATCTTTCATCTTTGGAGTGATGAGATAGAGTTGCTCAATTAGGTAGTCTATGCCCCAAGCCAGGTGTGCATCTTCTGTGATGTTCTGTGATAGGAGAAAATCAACATTGCACCGTTTTCCTGGAGAGAGGAGAAAAAAATGAATGAGTATGGATAGGACATATATTGACACATTTATGAAAGTATCTAAAGTTGATTCAGTACTCACCAAATAGTCTTTGGACCTGCTCACCAGTTACAATATAAGGATGGCCTGAAAGTTTGTTGGGAATATTTCTTCAGTTTTACCAATACAAGTGTTACAAACGTGAATTGTTTGCTTAACGTAGTTTTTTTTTTTATGAACCAAAAATAACGATGGCAGAAATTCAACTTTTAATGATGAAATGTTACCTTTATAAAGTTCAGGATTATATAAAAGTGTGGACAAAAGGTACTTGCAGTCATGGGCCATCAAAGACATGATGACAGATGCATATCTGAGGGAAATGGTGAGATATCACAGAATGACTTGAACATCATCACTTTAGTTACCACTTTAGTACACTTTAGTTTCACTTTAGTTTCACTTTAGTACGCCCGACGGCCAAATCTGGCCAGCCACACATTATATTCAGTCCGCGAAAGCAAATCAAACTTGTGAAAGTCCATGATGCTTTTCGTAGTCTGAACCAAAATTTCAAATTATCGAATGTAAACCACAATAACAGTCGTTATTTTTACTTCAAATGTGAAAACTAGTTATTCATTAATTTGTTGTGCATTCTATATGTAATATGTGGAGGGGATTAAACATTCTAAAGGCGTCACCTAATTCATACCGGCCCCGAGAAGAAACCATAACCACAAATTGGCCCGCGGAATAAAATTTGATACCCTTGCTTTCGGTCAATAGCACTTTTTTTGGGTGGTACCGATGAACATCTTTCAAGATACTATGCTAATTCCATTGCGCCAAAGCTAATATCAATAATTTTGCACTAAGCGCAAAGTGAGCCATACATCTATCGTCATCCTGTAAAAACCCTTAAAATCAATCCTCTAGTCCGAGTTTGAGAACTTACATTTCTCTATCTCTTGGATTGATGGCCACAAGAGATTCTTTGTCCCAAATAGCCCCGAACTGACCTACAACTGAACTATGACAAACAAGAAAAAATTAACAGAAACAAAAAAAATCTACATTTTGTAAATATTGTACATACCTTGACACACTGCACAGATCGCAGTTATATAGGGAGATGTTTTTCTCAGAATTCTGTGGAATAAAATTGCGAGTGATTTTAATACAAAGACTGTTCAGTTATCACATGGAATCACTCACTCTGATGTGCTGCCCCCACATTCCCCTTAGCATGCTCAGAAAATGGCCAATTCTTATTAATATGATACTTAAAATTGACTGACCCTGAAGACCTTCACTCCAGGCATAGCAGGAACAGGTTCCTCGCTGTAGGTCATGTTGTTCTCCATAAAGAATTGTTGAATAGCTTTTTCGGTGATTTCCACCCCAACCACCGAATGCCCTATGTCTGCTAGCCTGGCATATACATAGAAAAACAAATTATACTAAAGTACGAGCTAGTCCCCAAACTGTACTTTGGCAAGTACAGAGCGCCGATGTGTATATGGAACTGTTGTGGCTTTGAATTGACGCGGATTTATGTGGGGGATAGGTGATGTGAGACAATCTTTTTTTTGTCAATGGATGCTACAGCTTTGTGTTTGCTTTGAAAACTCGTAGCAGACGTGCACGTTCCACCATGTCGTCGTCTCTGATCCTCTCCTCTGTGATCTAGATGGGGAAAGTCGTTAGGATTGCACAAGCTTCCATGTTTTTATGTTCCTGTTGTGTTTATTATTTTGCTTTGTGTTGACCATTACGTGAAGCTTTGTTACAACTGTAGCTGTTGTGAAAGCGCTATATAAATTAAGGTGTATTGTATTGTACTTGACCTTTTCTGTCTGTCTGTCTTTCTCTCTACATACACATACATGGGATTGGGTTGGATTTATGTTTTTAGTCTAGTAGATTTATTAGTTTATTAGAGAAGTTTACACAAAATTAAATTTACATTTATTTAAATTGATGGCGTAAGTGTTTGTTACTTCCGGGTTCAGTGTAAGCTGGTGCGAATGGCTACCGCTGCTCCCGCAGGAAGAAAAAATCTTATCCCGTGACTGTAAAGTGTCCTTGAGCGTTTTGATAGGCAGTTAGAAAAAAAATAATATAATTATAATTAGTTTGCACAACAAATAAAGAAAAGCCAAGAGCACTGGTAGAGAGCGGTTAGGTAACTCAGCTCTTAACACTTGCTTTTCAAAGACAATCTTATTTTATTTATTTACCACTTCATATCCACTGCTTTGCCACAGAGAGGAAAGAAGAAGCGAACTCCTGTTCGCCCAGCCAAAATTTTGTCAATATGACTTTCCAGCATCCTGCACGTAGGAACCAAACCAATATTATTTTTATTATTCATGTATTTAATTTTTTTTATCAATTATCTTGCAATTTCTTGTCAAACATAATAAAAAAAAAACAATCAAATAATTTGTAGTCTTACTTGTGTACGTGTGGCTGATGAAAGCCAATTCTGTTCTCCTCCCAGCATTGCTTCCATTCTTTGAGCTCAACAACCCGATCATCCTGAATTGTCAGCATGCCACTCATGTCCGATTCCATCTGCATGGCCAAGATGATAACATATGTCACTAATTGGCCATATTTGTTACTCTCATAAAAAATACAAAAAGTGTATCAAAATGTAGTCCATAATGGAGAATTAACAATTTTATTGGCTTAATATTGGAACCTTTTTTTGTAGAATTGCCTATTTGATAGTTTATTCATAAAATTACTTACCTAACACCCGTATCCACGCAAGAATATTCCTATTTCCACATAGAGACCTGTTGAATATTATTTTCACAAGCCCTGAGGTTTTACAATGTGTTTTGGCTGTTGCCGATTTCCATAGTCATGCTACAACGATAAGGGTGATGTTACGGGAGACTCTTGAATATTTATGTCATCATTTAATTTTGGGAGGAGCCTGTTGAGTTGATACAAACTGGAAATTCGGCATACGGTACGATTTTATTTCCTTCTTTCCTTTCACTCTGCCTCTCTGAAATTAAATCCTGGTTTACCCATAACTTCCTCAAACGTAACAGCGAAAAAAAATACAACTGAAATTCTCCTCGTCTGTACCAAATCCACCTTGAGCAAAGCTAACAGTTTCTCTCTCACTATTGACAACTTTACCATATAAATAACTTAACCCGATCTGCGTACTTCCACCTACGCAATCATCACCAGAACCTCATCCTTTCACAACAAAAAAGGCGAATTTACGTTGTAATTTTGTGTGTGTACTGGATATTTGTGTGCCGTGTGGATCAATGTCATTGTCTACTTTTCAAATGACAAGTTTGACGGTTCTCGTCTGTTTTTATTCGCATGTTTATTTGACCACGCTTTTACGTCGGATGTCCTGTCTGACACAACCTCTGTATTCACCCGGGCTTGAGACCGGCACAATAAAACGCCGGCTTGTGTCCCTTTGTGGCTACAGATCAAGCAACTCTATGAACTTAATAAAGATGAAGATGCTCGATAAAACGTCCCCCCCAAACACAAAATGGTCATCGGCATAGCAACATTCAAATAAAGTACAGTAAAACTACTCACCAGTTGATGACAATGCTCTGATCTTACCTTGAAATGGCCATTTCTTTCTTTACATTTCATCACGAACAGAACGTCAAAGTCCTTTACTGTTTTACATACAGTACAGCATCCTCCCTCGAGTTGAGCACATTGCATTCTATGATCTCACCGCTAGATGTCACGTAAATTCTGTACATTGGATATTGAAATTGTCGGATGATCGATCTGTTTTAATTGCACTTAACCCTGCTTGCGCTTTTCCATCCGAACCTCCGGGACCCGTTAAGCGTAAACAAAGCTTTGCACCGGGTGCTTTACTACGTGATTATCGGCCTAGTTTAGAAAGGCGCTTCTAAATGAAATGCATAATTATTATTATTACTACTAATCTGCAAGATAAGCAGTGGAATTGAAATTTTGAGTATACAGTACATTGATTTATGTGGATAAAAAACATGCATAGTCAGTTTCCGACATCAAAGTTAGGCGTGGATCTGACGACCCCCCCCCCCCCTCATATTGCAATACAGTAAAGAAGATTTTTTTTTTCACATTCCAAAATTGAAGTTGCCCATCACTTCTACATCTGCATTAACAGGCTCCTTTTGACTAAAATAGTTCGCTCATGGTGCGTAATTGGGTCAGAGAAACAACACCAGCGGGTAGCGGTGTATGCAAATGTCTTTTTTTTTCTTGACCGTACAGTCAAGACGTCGTGGAGAAGCGTCTGGACCAATCACAGACGCCCGGGGGCGGGTCTTTAAAAAAGGGCTACCGTCCGTCGTGAATGTGGAAAAAGGATCATTTCAAGCTCATCTTCTCCATTCATATCGCGAAGAAGGGACCCTCGTTCGTTTGCTGAATTCGTTTGTCAAATGTTCGGACGTGGCGTCAAAAGGAAAATGACGCGCTAGAGTTCGGTTGGCTACCCTGGTAAGATCCGTGCGTGTTAGACAAAGTGGGGTCGCGCGTGTGTGTTTGTATGCGTGTGTGTCACGTCGATTGTCAGTGTTGACGTTTGGATGCTGGTGCCGTGTGGATCGATGTCATTGTCTACCTTTCAAATGACAAGTTTGACGGTTGTCTTGTCTGTTTATTTAAATCATTTTCATCCTTTTACCACGCCCGTATCCATAATCGGCAATAACACTGCAATGGGCATCATAAGAACTGCAAAGTGTATCAAGCCGAATCTCAGTTGTCAAAACAGCGTCTTGTTTGCGGCAGCATCCCAAACACCCCGTATTATGTCATCTTGTGTCTAAACTCAAGTACAACACTGATGTCTTATTTGTATTCATGCAGGTAACCAACCGCTTGTTATGTACTCCAGGATGCTCAAATGGAAGAGGTGGATACCGGGTTACTATGGTGGCTTATGTTTAAACACAGTAAAAGCATTTCGGGTGAAATCACATTCAGTATTTTTGCTGTTTAGAGCACGATGCGAGTACAGTATATAATAATCCGTTCTGCGGAAGCTCTCTCGTCCTAACTGGACTTGCTACTGTGCCATCTGATCTCAACTAGAATGTCACAATATTTAAACATCATGTTGCTTGAAGTACCAGACCTGATTTGATCTACTATGTGGATTTAAAACACAAATGACAGAATATTTTCAAAATATTATGAAATCTGGGTGTCATCTGCCTTTGGTCTAGTCATCTGGGAGTGGCTCCACCTCCTCAACAGGGTGAGCAAGATAGAAAATTGATGGATGTGGACAATGTGGCTAATTATAGCGACACATGTGATTTTCAGATGGAAGTGGAGCCGTGAAAAACACAGATTATAATAATCGATTCTTCTGGTGGATTATTCTGATTAATTGATGAATTGGATCATAATTTCCATGCACTTTCTTATTCCTAATTATGACATACAGTCAGTCTCATATATCCTGCGAAGCATTGCGGGGGGTTAAACAAGAAATTTGTTTCAAACAGTGGGAGAGATGTGTTAAACTGAAAAAGTGATTTTTGGATTGAACCGCATTAACTCATTCACTGCTATTCTCGAGTTTTTTGGGAATTGAAAAGTGTGATGTGGAGCGCCATTCCCGAATTTGTTGTTTTGTTTTTCTAGCATGGGGTGCCGATAAAGTGCTGGTCAGACCTCTGGCAATGTTTTCCCTTCCACGAGGAGGCAGCATTTGCTTTTTTTTATCCATGTTAGCGCTTTGTTACAGCTTCAGCTGTTGTTAAAGTATTGTATTGTATTGTATTTTTTTGTACAGCCGCCCTTTGTACTTGTTCTTTTTATAATGTCCAGTATCTTAAATCCTGACAAGACAAACCCATAACAAGAACGTTTCTATGCCACATGATGCATCTTTTGAAATACTTTTGATCTTGAGACACTTTCTATGCAGCATGTACGTAGGCTACCAATTTGGGAACCTCTGCAATTACTCGACTCAGTCCAGTTAGCCCTCTGGTTCGCTTTCGCTACTGTCACATCTGTGGCCTTTAATCATCGGGTTTAATTTTAACCGGGCCTCGCCGCTAAATTTGTTTTATGGCTTTTTTTTTTCCCTTGACGTACACCTCATTTCACTGAAGTAATACGTCGGGCAGATCTTACTTAGCTAGTAAAAACATAGTGCCAGATGTGTGATTGAGACACACGCTCTGCCAACGCAAAGTCACCTTACCGCCTGCTGCGATTTAACAATGGTATGAGTCATGCCGTCCTTTTTTTTAGGTGTAACTGCATAGAATTTAGGATTGTCACGATTGGTTACCATCAATCGCTTGGCAGTGGGTGTTAAAAAAAAATGTTTTCAAAATGGGCCACATCGTTGTGTCACAGTTAGCTTGGTTTTAACTCATTCACTGCCTGGCAATGTGCAAAAATGTGTTCACTCCAGTGCCAGGGTTTTTGTCATTTTCACTCAAATTGAATGATCCACAGGATATTGCGTTTTTGGACAACATCAACATTCAATGCAGCGTAAAAAAAACATAGTCTCGCTTCTTTCATCCGAAAAAAAGTGTTAATTCTTAAGTTATATGTGTCTGGAGTTATCTGAGCTTGAAATAGGGGCGGCTGTACAAAATACAATACATACATATTTATTTATATAGCGCTTTAACAACAGCTAAATATGTAACGTAGCATTAACATAGACAAAAGGCAAATGTTGCCCCCGTGTGAAAGGGGAAAAAAACATTGCCAGAGGTCTGACCAGCGTTTTATCGGCACCCCCGCAAGAAAAACCAAAACTCGAACAAATTCAGAAATGGCGCTCAACGTCACACTTTTCAATTCCCGAATGAATTCAGTACACTTTTTTTTTCTTTAAAAAAATAAACCAACATGGATTATGATACGATACAAATCTAATCCAGTTGAAGCAGTTTAGTCCGATTTTTTTTTTTTTTTTTTTTTTTCCAACATATGGGAAGCCATCATTTTAACAACGCCGAGCAGAGTTCTATTAGTTCACAGACTCGGCATGTGTCGAGAGACGTGAGGCCATTCCACGCTTGACCCATCCATGCTTGACGTTTCAGCACCTCAATAATGGCGTCATAAAATTCTGCCCCTGCTCTCTGGCGAGGCATCTCATCTTTTCCTTATCATCTCAATGAGCAATTCGGTGTCTGCCGAGGTCTTTGCTGCACCGACAGAACCTAAGAAGCCTGAAAACAGAACAAGAAAAAAAAAAATCATAGCTCTGAAGGTCAAGATAAAACAAAGGAGAGGTTAAACCCTGCGCCGGTGAAATATTCATCATGTACTACGCTGTCGTGATTCTCTAAGTTTGTGACCTGCGCATTGCAAATACAGTAAAGTCTCGTTATATCGATATTCAAGGGAGTCCGAAAAAATATCGATATAACCGGGACTATCGATATATCCGACCCTGTTTGCATGTAATTTTCTCCGTGCGTGCATAGAAATAGTATCGATATAACCGGGACTATCGATATATCCGATATCGATATAACGAGACTTTACTGTAACTCATTTTAATGTCTTATTGGGATTCATCGTAGGACGAAACCCACCGTCGCTCACCTCCCCTTGAACCTCTTCTTTCCACCTTCATGCCTCTGCGCAATTTATTGAGCCTTGTGGCTTGTCCTCCAGTGCCTGTCGCCGCCATAATAGTCTGTGATTGATGTGTGACCCATAGACCCCTTGCCACAAAAGCTAGCCAGCCAGCTACTTGTTGCCATCCATAAGTGCATCTGTCCTTGAACCGCTGAGAGACTCTCTCTGATGTGTTTTCACTTCTCCCCTGATACTTTTTTTTAATTAATACATTTATTTGTTTGCCCATTTAACTCATTCACTGCCAGATGTGCAAAAATGTGTCCACTCTAGTGCCAGGGTTTTTGTTATTGTCAGTCAAATTCCAAAACCCGCATAATATTGACTTTTAAGACTACATAAACATTCAATGCAGCTTAAGAAACCTTAGACTCTCTTCTTTCTTTAGAAAAGAGAGTTAATTCCTAAGTGATATTGATCTGGAGTTAACTGAGGTTGAAATGGGAGTGAAAGACATTGCCGGAGGTCTGACCAGCGCTTTATCGAATAAAGTCGAGAATGGTAATGAATGAGTTAATAGTATGATTGAAAATGTTTGGTGTTGTTTGTGACAGAATTGCAGCAAAGCAGCTCACCTGCTTTGTCAGCCGTTGAGTTACAATTAGAGGTCTAGAATGGTGAAAATAGATAACATAAATGAGAAATTAATACTTTCGTTTCAGCAATTGTGAATCGTGTATGTCATGGTTTGACAACTATTTCCTAATAGGGGGGAGGGGAATATTTATATAATTCTAAGTGGCACATGCATGCTCAACGCAGTAAATACACCACATGAGAATATATTTATTTTCATTTCCAACTTGCCAAATCAAACGCCACACCCAACTTCAACTTCAAAGGAGCTAAACACAGCGTTTTGTTTAACTCGTTTACATTCTTGGGCAAATGTGGAACAGCAGCAGCTGAAAATATATTGCAAATGACAGCAATGCCAAAGCCGTAACTGCATTTGAAAGATCAGAGAACTGCAGGATAAATTTCTGTTACGGTTCAGTATACCAGTTGCCCGGCCATCTGTAGCTTCTGAGCACCCGTTTTCAAAAGTCACATATGGAAGCAAATTACTGTAATTTCCATACTAGAAGGCACACCTAGAAACTGTCTCAAAAGCCAACAATGTGTTTTATAATCCGGTGCGCCCGTGTACTGTATATGGATCAATACTTTAATTTCCTGGACATTGTATTTTAAACGTTCTGTAAAGTGCCTTGTTATAGCTGAATTGTATTGTATTCCCTTTCGTGTCGCTTCATCTGGTGCAGACATGGGCAAACTACGGCCCGCGGGCCACATACTTACGAATGGCTTTTTAATCCGGCCCGCCGAACTTGTCCAAATTACAGTAAAAACAGTGTCTGAAACTCGTGACAAAAAGTTAGCGGACACCAGGGCAGACAACTCTGAAAAGTTGCTGGCCCCATATTCCAGGTATCCGCAAAATAGTATGTAAATGCCATAGCTTGCATATTCCTTGAGTCAAATGT
Source organism: Hippocampus bargibanti (assembly GCF_051943395.1). NCBI lineage: Eukaryota > Metazoa > Chordata > Actinopteri > Syngnathiformes > Syngnathidae > Hippocampus > Hippocampus bargibanti. The sequence continues at coordinate 8,647,012 of NC_142753.1, read as the reverse complement.
ATGAACTGCTAAGGGCTATTTTTCACGTTTGAAAGACAGTTAATAAATTGGGTTGTAGTGTTCTTACTGTGCTGAGGTTTGCACACACTACATTTAATGCTTTAGTACAGGGGTGTCAAAGTCATTTTTTGCCGCGGGCCACATTGTAGTTATGGTTTCCTCTCGAGGGCCGTTATGAATTTGGGGAACCCCTTAGAATGTTTAAATCCCTTCAAATATTACATATAGAGCACACAGCAAATTAATGAATAACTCGTTTTCAAATCTGAAGTCAAGAATAATGACTTTTATTGTGGTTGACATCCAAAAATATGAAATTTTGGCTCAGATTTTAGCAATCATCATGGAATTTAACAAGTTTGATTTGCTTTCGCGGGCCGAAAAAAATGATGTGGTGGGCCGGATTTGGCCCGCGGGCCTTGACTTTGACACCTGTGCTTTAGTATATGCGGCCCAAACACTCCCTCCAAATGCTCCTGGCCTGGCCGGCCCCTCAGTCAAATTTTAGAACCCATTATGGCCCACCCCTGATCTAGTGAGAACACAATGCAACAGCATCCTCTATTGTAGCCTTGTGCTACAATTATAGTGCTTTTAATATGGTACATTCAAGGAAGAAAATCACAGTAAACACCCAAAAAAAAACAAGACCTGAAGGCACTGTACAAACAAATATAATGTTACTATAAATTATTTTTTTTGCTGTGCATCTAAAAAAATATTGTATTTTCACATTAAACTAAACTGCACTTTGAGAAAACGGTTTTAAAATGGGCTATTCATTGAAGTGTATCACCTTAAACACCCTAAATGCCTTATAGTGCTGAAAATATGGTACATGGCAAGTATAATGTTACTTTAAATTAGCTTTTGTCTCCCTTTTCATCTAAAAAAAAATACAGTATTTTCCGGTGTATAAGGCGCACCGGCGTATAAGGCACACCCCCAATGAATGGTGTATTTTCAATTTTGTTCCATATATAAGGCACACGGAACTATAAGGTGCACCTTCAATGAATGAAAAACATCCTAATATAATATATAAATATATAAAAGTTTTCCAAATATAAGGCACACCGTATTATAAGGCGTTACAGTACAGGTTGGGGTTACGCACTACTTCAATGGTGGTGGGTAGTCGGTGGCTGCTGACAGTACTTGCGAGACCTGTTGTGGCTCAATATTGGATTGGATTTGCCTTTATTAGTCTCGCAGTGGAGAAATTTACATTTCACAGCAGCAAAGTGATGAATGGAATGAAAGTATAAAATATTACATCACATATAAGGCGCACCGGTGTATAAGGCAGAGAGTCACCTTTTGAAATAAATCAAAGCTTTTGGGTGCGCCTTATACACCGGAAAATACGGTCCATAAAATGAACCATATAGTTAACATACCCAGAGTGCTTATAGCCATTGTTGGCAATAGCCGTGCCATTCATATCAGACAAAGTATTTCTTATCCAAGTTCCTCACACGGTGTGGCTGCCATTACTTTTTTTGGCTTGAGTAATGAGGAATGGGGAATGAGTGGTAGAGGACGTGGGCAGGTGAGTCCTGAAAGCTGCCTTTGTGCGTCAACTGGCAGCAGGAACACTATCCTCTACTGTGGAACAACCTCCCCCCCCACACACACACACACACACACACACTGTACATATAGTACAGAGCACCGCCAAAAAATGTGAACCGTTAAGAATTTCACAGAAAAGCTAAATAGTGTCCTCTTTCTTTTCACTCATATTTCCATTGAAAGTGCTCAAGACCCTTTTTTCGCCGTACTCTACCTCAATACCAATCTGTCATGGCAGGCAGCAGGTAATCCAGTATTTTAAAGCAGAAATGGCGAAAAAACATGAGATACAAGCAGCAGACTTGATAATACGTTAGAGAAAACCCAGAAGGCCAATATAAACACTCCCCAACTTACAAACAAACTTAAAGGACAACCGACACTGTTTTTTTGTTTCCTAACTGACATCAGAAAAACGTTTTATAGCATCTAAAATACCCAAAACACGCAGGCTGATATTTTTAGTCAAATAAAAAACATCAATAAAAATGACTTAAAATGTCCCATAACTACTTCAAAATGACCTCAGAAAGTTTCAGTTTCAAAACGTACCGCCCCCTTGTTTGTGACGTTACGCCAAGACGTCTTGCCTTGCTCGAGAATCAGAACAACGGCTTCAGATTCGGAAAAGATGCTTTCTTGTTACTCATCCAGTTATGAGTATGATTCAAATAGTTCTGAAGAGGAAAGCATACATGTTTGCAATCGATTAAAGAAGTCCTTCCGTGTCATTTTGAGGCGTCTGGAGTCCAATGTAGCCTCCCAGAAAATGCATAAGATGGCGCCCAAGTTCCGTTGGAAATGGGCTGATATGTCTGCTGGGAATTTGTGTCAACTAGTATCAAATAGTAGTCTTGGTGCAACACACAACGATTCACCATCGCATTATTTAGGTTTTCCTTCTAATTTCGTCATAAACACGGATAAATACAAAGTTTTCAGACCAAACAAAGTACCCAAAATGCATTGCGTGTCGCTTTCTCGGACAGGGGCGTTCCAGACGTGACGTCACACCAGGCATCGTCATCAACTCAAAAACAAGACTTCCTGAATATTCAGTGCGAGTCTTAAAACGTAAAATATAGCTATATGCGGTGAATATGTTTAAAATACGCTCAGTAGAAGTCATTTGAAGTGGTTTTAGAAATTATGGACAAAACTTGTCCAGAGGCCTCGGCTGTCCTTTAAACATACCATGCAAAATATAGCACTGAAGCAACTTACAAACAAATTCATCTTACGAATGACCGTTCGGAACGTATGTAGTTCGTAAGGGGGGAGCATATGTACAGGATTGGCCTGAGCTGACATTCAAAACCCTTAAACTGAAAACTGTGTGAGTCGGACATATTGACCACAAGTCTGGAGGAGAATTCGGAATCTGTAAAGGCCCGCTTGATTGTTTGCGTCGTTTGGGTTTCATTGGACATAATGTGAGTGTCTGTTAGACAAATAAAAAGGTCTCTGTTGGGTTGAGGAGTGGCGACTGGCTGCGTACTGATCTGTATTCTTGTTTGTTTGCTTCTCCATAGGAGGGGCCTGCCGACAGCAGTTGCGCCAGGCACCATGAGCCAGCAAACTTGGCTGGAGAGAGTAAAGAAATCGCCCTTCGTTCCCGTCGAGCAGGCTGCGCCGGGAAAAGGAACGCACGCGGCATCGGCAGAAGCGGCGAATTCCTCAATCGAGACGGCTGCGTACTGGCATCTGAGCGCTGATGACAAAATGGGCAGAGGGGGGGTGGTGGTGGAAGACATTCCGAGGCTGACTGAACGGAGACTACTTGGTTGTGTGTCAATCTAAATGGCAAAGTGGACCAGGCCACATTTTGAGGAGGCGGTAATGTTCTTGTCGACACATTGCCCTCCTTTGGAAGCTCCTTGTTAGAAGTCACTCGCCCGGCTCGTGCCCCTGTGAGGCTTCAAAGCTGAGGGGCAAAAGAGGGGGTGGAAAGACCAGAGGAGAAGAAAAAAACTGACTGCGACAGGCCCCCATGCAGGCGCGGAAGAAATATGTTCTGCTGGGCTTGTGTACGTTCTCCTGGCTGGTTCTCTTTTACTTTGGTAGAGGGGTCCAGCTACCTGTACGTCTGCTCCGGATGCTGACGGGCCAGCAGGGTGAGGTCGCGCGACCCTGGCCCAACTGGACCGACCGGGCTTTCCTGCCCTGCTATGCTCACCTGAACGAGCTGCAGACGAACCCCGGGGCGTCCGAGTCGCCCCAGCAACGACGACAGGCGTGGTCGGTTAACTACAAGGACAGCCGCTGCCGCATGGAGACCTGCTTTGACATTTCCCGCTGTCGGCGTCGAGGAAGAGAAGGGTTCCGGGTGTATGTTTATCCATCGGAGAAAAACGACCACGTCTCCGAAAGTTACCAAAAAATCCTGACCTCCATCGCCGAGTCACGATACTACACGTCGGATCCGCGGGAGGCGTGTTTGTTTGTGCTTGGGATCGACACCCTGGACAGGGACCAGCTATCAGGACAGTTTGTGCCCAACGTGGATGATCGTATTCGGGGTTACCCTCTCTGGAATGATGGGCGTAATCACCTGATCTTTAATCTTTACTCGGGCACTTGGCCCAACTACACAGAGGACCTCGGTTTCAACATCGGCCAGGCCATCTTAGCCAGAGCCAGTCTCAACGCGGAACATTTCAGACCCGGTTTTGACATCTCCATCCCACTCTTTTCAAAGGACCACCCGCAGAAAGGTGGCGAACGAGGCTGGTTGGTCCGGAACACCACGCCACCGCGGAGGAAGTACCTGCTTATGTTCAAAGGGAAGCGCTACCTGACGGGCATCGGCTCGGATACCCGAAACGCTCTCCATCATATCCACAACGGGAAGGACATCGTGTCGCTCACCACATGCCGCCACGGGAAGGACTGGGAAAAGCATAAAGACGCCCGATGTGATCATGACAACTTGGAGTATGAAAGGTAAGAAAAAAGGGGGTCAACTGTTGATTCAATTTCTCTGTCGTGAACACTTTTATGGCTCATTACAAAAACTTTCGCCGCCCTCCTCGGAGCCTCAACTGGGAAGAGGGATTTCCTCCCCACCCACATATTCTACGCAGCCAATCGCAAGCGAGCTCGGCGGTTCGGGGCCTGAACTCGTTTGCAACACTCCAGCATAGCCGTGCGCTGATTGGTTAGCATTGGTGTCCGTTGCGTAAACATCCAGTCCTTGAAACCTCTGTGTCCTCCAAGAGGGTGCGATGCATAACAAAAAGTAATGGTAACTACTAATTCAGTAATTACATGGCAGCAGCTTCAGTCATGGCTTACTAAAGACCCAAGGATATATGTCGCCGTACTACAGTAAATGTGAATTTATTTTCCGACTGTTCGAGCGTCTGTGTTTTATACTTTCCCGTTCAGTGTTTGACTTAAACATACATTCCATCCAAAATATAGCACCAAAGCAACTTACGAACAAATTCACGTTACGAACGACCGTTTGGACCATATCTCGTATGTAAGTTAGGTAGCGTCTGTATGTCCGCTGTGATTATTTGAAACCCCAATTATAGCTCAAGTTTTGTTTGTCGCTTATTAATTCACCCTAATAACAAAGGTGATAGACAAATGATAAAAGACGACCCTTTAGGACAAGCCATCTGTTCTCTCCTACGCTCTCAATTTAAATCAAGCAATAAAACTGCAGTGCTGACAGCGCTGCTCATTAGAAACTCAGCGCCTTGCCGTTTAGAGACGGCTGCCGAGTCCCTGAGATGTTACAAATTGAGTCTATTAAGGAGTTGGGGCTAGAGGGTTGTGTGTGGAATTCTAACTTTCCGGCAAGTTTGTGTGAGGATTCGGCAAAAACAAAACAGAGGGGAGGCGCTACTTGCGTTCCTTTAGCGTTAGCTTATGAAGCGCGGTGTCCACTTTAGCTCTACCTGCATCACACTCCCATTTTAAAAAAATGATCTATATACAGATCTTTGACTGATTACACATTCGAGCATAATTAGTGTAGCCGTTTAACTCCCGGGACTTTGAAAGTTGCTCTTCTCTTCTCGGCTTGTTTACGTTGGAGGGGTGGTCAGCGGCAAAAGCGATGAAATTGCTTCAAGCGCCATGAATGAGTTCCTTTTATTCCACGCCGCAATGGCGTTTTTGGGGTTAGGTGCAGGATAGGAGGACACCTGAGGGAGTTGTGGCCATCTCGTTTGGTGTTGGGAGTCCAAAGCGTTAAAGGCGAAAAGTCGATGCGGCATGAAGGAAATTCCCAAATATCTTCTGAGTTACTTTTCATGAAACATAATGGAAAGCTGTTGAGGGGCAATGGGAAGTCAAAGTAATTCTAGAATCTATGGGCTATGGACACTCCCCTACTTATGGACACTCCCGTTACGAACAACGGTACATACGAACATTTTCGTAGTAACATATTTTCTCCAGTTGTACATCTACATATCTTTATAGAACATATACAGTAAAGTCTCGTTATATCGATATCGGATATATCGATAGTCCCGGTTATATCGATCCTATTTCTATGCACGCACAGAGAAAATTACATGCAAACAGGGTCGGATATATCGATAGTCCCGGTTATATCGATATTTTTTCGGACTCCATTGAATATCGATATAACGAGACTTTACTGTATTTCATTAAATGTTTATTTTTCAGTATAAAAACCAATACAGATTACTTATATAAACCTTAAACATACTTGTATAAGCCCTAAACATACATTCCATACAAAATATAGCACTGAAGAAACTCACAAACAAATTCACTTTACGAACGACCGTTCGGAACGTATCTCGTTCGTAAATTGGGGCGCATCTGTATTTCTCCTTTCTTCTACCAATCCTCTCTCTCTCTCTCTCTCTCTCTCTCTCTCTCTCTCTCTCTCTCTCTCTCTCTCTCTCTCTCTCTCTCTCTCTCTCAAAAAAAATAAGAAATAAACAACAACAACAAAAACCTACATACGTATAATCGCGGCTATTCCTGACCCAAGCTTTTGTGCAAGTGTCACACTTAATGAGGCTCTTAGAAGGTGGTACCAGGTTAATGAGCGGATACATCTGCTCCGCCGGAGGATTAGCCTGAAGGGACCGGGACATGACTGTCAAAAAGGGGGGGTGAAGTTGGATCAAGTGTAAAGGAGACAAATTCATGGGAGGATGTGGTACGGAAGGCAGAAAGGGAAAATTTGTTAGATAAAGATATCACTATGCTAGGGGTTTAAAAAAGAAGAAGAGAAGCAATAGGCTTTCCTCCAGCAACTTGAAGTAAATGCAAGAATGAGTCGGGGGTGACAAAAAGTGAGACCGGTGGTTAAAAACAGGAATCGGGAGGAGGGAGTGAACTTGAAACGCAGCCTAGTTTTCTTCAATTTGGACGTTCCTCTAAATAAAAAGGGATGAAAAGGAGATGTTCTTCAAGTGAATGCAAATGAACACAAAGTGGTGACATGGGGCGACTGACTGTGGTACTAACCCCCCCCCCTTCCCTCTTCATAAAATTTGCATTTCCAACAGACAAAACCTCACAGCACCGCCAACCTACAGATCACAACATTTAAAATAGAGACGCTAGCCACCTTATGACCGAGATACGTTCCAAACGCTCGTTCGTAAGGTGAATTTGTTCATAAGTTGCTTCAGTGCGATATGTTGTATAGAGTGTATGTTTAACTCAGACACTGAACAGGGAAGTATAAAACACAGACGTTCTAACAGTCGTAAAATAAATTCACACCTACTGTAGTACTAAAACATATATCCTTGGGTCTTCAGTAGGCCATTACTGAAGCTTTTGGCACATAATTACTACATTGCGTGCCAGCAGCCATTACTCTTTATTATGCATCGTGTCCTCCTGGAGCCTCAACTGGGAAGAGGGATTTCAATACATAATCTACCTTATAACAACAACAATTTTTGACATACCCGCAAAAACGTACTTATGTCCCATTGTTCGTAACTCGAATGTTCGTAAGTTGGGGAGCGTCTGTACGACAATGCTCAAAGACAAACCTCGCAGCATTCCGCCTTTGAATTCTAGTAGTACCCGCCGCTATTAAGCAGACGGCGAGAGATGTTTAATCTGACATCCAGGAGACGTGCTTCGTGTGCGCTCACAAAAACAAAATAGAACCGGCAGGCGAGGGAAGCAGAGGGGGTGGAATCGTAAATCAACATGCAAAATTGCTCACCCTTGGATTTGTACTCCTTTTTTGCTCAGACTGCGACTTCTTGAAGTCCAAAAATAACATTTGATGCCTCAATTTTGGAGGAAAAAAAACATGAAACATTGGTTAGAAACTGCTTGCTGTTCTGTCCTTGCGGGTCTTACAATGGTTGCCTCCGGTTAAAAATATTCCATTGCATGTGGCATTTTTATTCTCTACCCTCTCTAAATAGCTTGTACTGGTCCTTTCACGCACCGCCTTGAAACAGGCTTAAAGGACAACCGACACCATTTTTTTGTTTCCTAACTGACATCAGAAAAACGTTTTATAGCATCTAAAATACCCAAAACACACAGGCTGATATTTTTAGTCAAATGCAAAACACCAATAAAAATGAGTTAAAGTGTACCAAAACTAATTTAAAATGACGTCAGGCATTGTCATCAACTCGAAAACAAGACTTTTTTACACATCTGGCCAGGAATGCGTTCATCATTAATATTATTTACTGATGATGTAATAGTTTTTTTTCTGTTAAAAAATGAATGCAGAATGAGGCACAATGATCCGTAATGCCGTATTATCATTATAATCCCAATCGCTGAAAGATTCAAAGGACTCACTAATGTACGCTTGCATTAATCGGATTTACCATACAGACAAAGGTTTTAATAACCGTGACGTATTCGGGTTAAACTGGTATTTAAACGAACTCTAAATCTCGGATGTTTAACGACACTATTCAATAGCCGTTGTTGTACATTAATTTCGGCATATTTACACATACTGAGTTCAACAGCAACAGCAAAAAAGTGCTCTGTTGTTGTTGTTTTTTTTCTGGTCAGGCATCGAAAAGCGGTTGAGCAGCTCCGATTAGTGCAAAGTACTGTCAAGATGGTCATTTGTATGAACAAGAAAGTGACCATAAAGTATGCCAAATTGACACGTTACCCTGTGCTTCCTTTCAATACGACTTTGAAAAGCCTAAAATGTCAAGAAAAGACACTGTGTTGAATTCAGACTTGACATGTTATCTGAGCACTCCAATCAATAAGGTAGTCCATTTATTAACTCATAACTCATAGATTTATATATTGTCTGAAAAACGTTTTTCATTCATTGAAGGTGTGCCTTATAATCCGGTGCGCCTTATATACTGAAAATGTTTGAAAATAGACCATTCATTGGGGGTGCGGCTTATACAGTAAAAAAAAATACGGTATATAAACAAAACACCCCCTTGTGTCCCAAGAATAAAATCATTTGGAGCTGTACACTTTTTTTGTGGAATTCTCAAGAGAATATTTTTTTCTATCCCGTTGTTACGTGTTCTGATGAAGCGTTTTCTTTTTTTCCTCTTTGTTGGTAAGCCCATCATCAACAAACACTGCAGTTAGGCGCTCTTCCATTCTGCACATAACTGACAAATTCACAGCGCGCCATGAATTACTCATGAGATTCGCTGTTCAACTTTTAATTTAATGATAGCTGCTGCGGGAGCTCTTGGCACACTCCTCTCCTGTCTCCTTCTCTGTCAACTTTGATAAATGAGAAGCAAGTTGTAAGCAAAAAAATAAATAAACAAAAAATAGCCTGTAGATGCTCTTAGAGCGGCTTTCAGTCAGGGAACACCACCCGCAAAACCGCCGTGAGTGATTGATGCCTCGGTATACTTGACAGGTGGCCAACAACACCAAACAAACCAGTTGACGAACCAGTTTGTCTGAGAACGGTACTCAAGTGACACGATCGGGTTCCAAGCTGTGCGCCAAATGTCGTTATCTTTTCCTGAAAACTGACATTTGTTTGGAATCATTTCAGCATCAGGTTCACTTGCGACTCAGTGGTTAACTCATTCACTGCCATTCCCAAATTTATTCGGGTATTGAAAATATGATGTGGAGCGCCATTCCCAAATGTGTTCGTTTTTTTTTTTTCTACTTTGGGTGCCGATAAAGCGCTGGTCAGACCTCCTGCAATGGTTTTACCTTCCACAACGGGGCAGCATTTCCCTTTTTTTCATGTTAGCGCTTTGTTCCATCTTAAGCTGTTGTTCAAACGCTATATAAACCAATATCTATGTATTGCATTGTATTTTGGACAGCCACCCTCATTTCATGCTCATATAACTCCAGACCCATATCCTATAAGAGTGGTGAAAGAAGGTTTCGTTCCTCATCAAGTGTTTAATGCTGATGAAACCGGCCACTCCATTCCATCAAGCCTTCGACGACCATTACAAAGGTAAATAAAATGACTTTATTATATAGTACAGTTTATTTCTTTAAATATAATACCATAGCACATTTATTATACATATAATAAGGTATATTTTGTGTGGTTTTAAGGCTTAGAAAATTAGAAAGTAGAAAATTGTTTTATGGGGACCTGGGAATGGATTATTCTCATTTTAATGGTTTCCTATGGGAAATTAATTTTTGGGATACACACTTTTTGCCTTATACACTCTGTCCGGGAACCAATTAAGTTCGTAAGCCAAGGCATCACTGTATCTGTTTACATCACAGAACAGCAGATATGGCAGAAGGGGCCTGGAATTGAAATTTTATCCTGTTCTCCTCTGCTTTCCAAGGTTAATGTGATGCCGAGTAATTTTGTGGTGGTTTATTGATCCCAGTGGAAAATTTCTGCTAACTAAAAAGCTATCGCGGAGGGAGTGCACCAAGTTTTCGAGTGGAATATCTTGAGTGGTCATGGTGAGCTCTGCAAAGCTCTTCATTCATAAATAAGGAACCAGCACTCAGGAAGAAAGAGAGCTTTGAGTTTGGAATCTTGTTGAATGATTCATTATTGACTGTTGCTCTATTTTTTTTTTTCCCCGTCATCATATATTAGCAACTGATTTTTCAACAGTGTACAAACATGAATGCCTACGTGTGGATTTATTTTGGGGGGGATCGTTTTATTTATTTATTTGCCCTAACTACCCTCTGTCATCATGTATTTTATATACAACATACTGACGCTGCATTTGAATGCGGGCAAAGGCCGTATTTGGCAAAAACAGCGGGCCCCGTCGGCCATTTTATCTTTAACTCATTCACTGCCATTCCCAAATTTATTTGGGATTCGAAAATATGAATAATTTGTTCAGGTCTTGGGGGGGGGAGCCGATAAAGCGCTGGTCAGACCTATGGCAATGTTTTTCCCTTCCACGAGGGTGCAGCATTTGCCTTTTGTACAGTTGCCCCCGTTTGCACCTCATACAGACGTTCCTCTACTTACGAACATTCGAGTTACGAAGAACGGTACATACGAACATGTTTGTAGTAACATGTGTAGTATTCTCTCCAGTTCAAGTCAAAGTCAAAGTCAGCTTTATTGTCAAATAGGCTAATATGCATGACATACAGCACAGATGAAATTACTGTCCTCTCGGACCCAGCATGCAAGGCACTTATAATTACTTTAACAAACATAAACATGAAAACACCAATTTGCCGGGAGAGGGGAGCGGCTGCGTGTTCACGCGCCGCCATCTTGGGAAAAAAAAAATTGAAAAAATAACAAATATGACAACACAAAGACACAGAGTCATTCATTCTTCAGGACTTGCTGTACCCTCTTTGTGATGACATGAAGCAGTTCGAGTTAAAAGAGGAGAGGATCAAAGCATCCATGTCAGCAGTGGATCAGGGACGTCATGGTGGAATTTGTACGTCTACTACAAGCTAAATGTTGAACAGTTGTACATGTACATATCTTTATAGAACATATATTTTATTTTATTTTTTTCAATACAAACCAATACATGATATTTATACAAGCCTTAAACATACTCCTATAAACATTAAACATACTTACATAACTTAAACATACATCCCATACAAAATATAGCACTTAAGCAACTTACAAACAAATTCACCTTACGAACGACCATAAGTAACGTATCTTGTTTGTAAGTTGAGGAGCGTCTATATTTCTCCAGACGCCTATCACTTAGGAATTAACTCTCTTTTTTCTGATGAAACAAGAGAGTCTTGAATGTTTATGTAGCCCTAAAACTCAATATTCTGTGGGTCCTGCAATGTGAGTGAAAATGACAAAAACCCTGGCACTGGATTGGACACATTTTTGCACGTGGTCTGGTAGCGAATGAGTTAAACAAAGAAATAAATAAATGCTGACTGATTTTAATTTGTGGTGTGCTCATTCAGGCGAAAACATTCGTCATCCCTGTGAGGCGGCTAAGTTAGAATACTAATGTGTTTTTTTAGTAGGGTGATGATGAGCTCCCAGCTCCCGTGTTTGCTACAATCCTGTTTGGTTTGAGATCTCGCAGGGAGAAACAAAATAGGGCAGAAAGTGTGTGTGTGAGGCAGATCCAAATGGTCTTCTCTTTCCACCTCCTCCTTCTCGCTTGCTGTAATGCATCATTGATCCCTGCCAGGAAAAGATATTGCTAATTCACTTCTCCACCTTCTTCCCCATCCGAAGCTCTTGACTTGATTCATTTCCTCACCAAACTGACTTCACCGAAGCCTTAACTTCCGATTCGGGTCAAGAGTTGCGAGCAATTAACAAAGATAAATATTACAGTCATGTCAAAGTATGTATTTTAAAACAGTAACAGTGAAAAATTGGTTTTCCTTAGTTTCACTGTATCCTGAAATTAGCATTAGCAAGCATTAGCTTTATTCGTAAACATCTAAAAAGTAAACAAAATGTCATTTTGACCTTGTTTTTATGCGATATATCCAAATATTTTTCTCCCTCGGGTCACTCATTTTGCAAGTGGTGTATTCTTTCCTTTCCTCTTCTTTGCTCACGTTAGTTTTTTTTTTTTTTTCCGTGCCACGCTCAATACTCATTCACTGTCAGATGTGCAAAAATGTGTGCCAGGGTTTTTGTCATTGTCACTAAAATTCCAGGACCCCTTCGACTATTGAATTATAGGACTACATAAACATTCAATGCAGCGTTAGAAGCCTTAGACACTTTTCTCTCATCAGAAATAACTAGTTAATTCCTAAATTATATAGGTCTGGAGTTGTATGAGCTTGAAATGAGGGCGGCTGTCCAAAATACAACGCGATACATACATATTGGTTTATACAGCGCTTTAGCAACAGCTGAAGTTGGAACAAAGCACTAACATGAAAACCAAGGGAAACGATTCCCCCTTGTGGAAAGGAAAAACATTGACAGAGGCCATGGCCAGCACTTTATCAGTACCCAAGCATGAAAAAACAAAACCCATACATATTCGAGAATGGTGCTCTGTCATATTTTCAATTCCAGAATAAATTTGTGAATGGCAGTGAATGAGTCAGAGCTAATTAACCACTAATCTCTCAACTGTCATTTTCTGAGGCGGAATTTGGACTGGCTTCAATCTCCCGTTTTTGTCTATGGTTTTCTCCCAAAGAGCTTTGGGGATGGGGGTTGGGGGGGGGGGGTCCCTTTTTTAAACAACCACTAAGGGAAGACTACACGGCTCAAAACCAGACCCCGACGCTCAGTTCCGACATCAAATATCTGGCCTTATCCGGTTTTAGCAGCCAACAGACGTCAGTGAACATACTGTACAAGTCATCCGAAAGCCCATAATAATGATTTGTTTATTTATCGTTTTGGTTGCTTTGCAGCACCGCATAGGCGACTGAGCCTCTGAGTTATTATTTCTTCTCTATGCGGATCCTCATTTTGTGTCCTAATGATGAATCCATCCAAGAGTGCATATAGGGTAGTGTAACTGAGTGCATGCTAATCCCCCCCCCCCCCCCCCCCCCCCCCAAAAAAAAATGGCGACCCCCAACCCCCTTATGAAGCACCATACGGCCAAAGATTGCGTCGCTGCAGGAAGATGCTCCCTCTCAGTTCCGCGTCTAATTAACTTTCCGCTCCATTATCGCTGTGTTGATGTTACAAGCGTGTGGGAGTGACGGGCGGGCGGGTTGGCCACTTTTGCGAAATTATTTCGCCGCAGTTCAACGGTTATCTTAGTGTCGAAACAGAATGTGCGGAGAACGGCGACGTTGTCGAGCAATTCACATGAAAACAAGCTTTTGTTTGTTATTCAGTAACATACAAAGCAGCAACATCACAGCCATTTTTTTTTCTCTTCCGGGACTTCCTCCCATGAGATTTCATGCATCTCTCGAGACAGAAGAAGCTGCATTCTGTTTGCGTCGCAACACTTCATTAAACATTTTGCCAGTTCGTACATATTCAGAATGCAAAATGGGTAACATCCAGGCTCTTTTTCAAACTTCTATCCTGAGTGATTTAGATTTTTTTTCCCCACATTCAACTTTGCCCTACTCCATTTAATGCCATCCTCGTTCTATGAGGGATTATCTGCAGACATCTGAGCTCCCGTGCTTGATTTTTACTTCCAAATAAAGACATGTAGAAAATGATTCAGACGCTGCCAAGCGATCACTGATTGGAGGTCAGAATTTGACTTATATTGTAACATTTTTAACTCAGATGTGCAAAAACATGTCCACTCCAGTGCCAGGGTTTTTTGTTATTTTCACTCAAATTGCAAGACCCGTAGAATATTGAGTTTTAGGACTACATCAACATTCAATTCAGCTTAAGAAACCTTCGACTTTCTTTTATTCATGAGAAAAAGATGAGTTAATTCCTAAATTATATGGGTCTGGGGTTCTATAATAATAATAATAATACATTACATTTTAAGCGCCTTTCAAAGCTCTCAAGGACACTTTACAGTCACAGACAATCATAGGTACTATAATAAATAAAATACAATCACATTATAAATAGAAACGAGAGAGAGCTACATAGAAAATGCCATTTTAAATCGGTAGGTTTTGAGATGGGACTTGAAGGTGGGAAGAGAATCGATGTTACGAATGTTGGGCGGAGGTGAGTTCCAAAATACCTTAGTTATGTGCTTGAAATGAGGGCAGCTGTCCAAACATACATACAATGCAATACATACATATTGGCTTATATAGCGCTTTAACAACAGCCGAACCTGGAACAAAACACTAACATGACAAAAAGGGAAATGGTGCTCCCTTGTGGAAGGGATAAAACATTGCCAGAGGCCACGACCAGCGCTTTATTGGCACCTAAGCATGAAAAAACAAAACCCGAACAAATTCGGGAATGGCGTTCGACGTCATATTTTCCATTCCAGAATAAACTTGTGAATGACAGAGAATGAGTTAAAAGCCAATAAATCAACATTACACCTCCACCCCCACCCCCCAACAGATTCGCTAAGGATGTTGTCACGCTATACGTACATTCAAGCACATTGGCCATCTGCAGCTCGAGTAGCACTCAGCACACTAAGACATTGAGACAGTGGCTGCACTGTGGAGGAGTTGGACTGACTCCAGATGCCTCTCCAGAACATTCCATTGAGAGTCTGCTGGAACGGACGGCTCGCAGGCTGGTAAACAAGTACAATAACAAACAACTATACGGCTGCCTGATGAAATTCCGTCGAGGAATATCCATTCCCAAAGGAAATGTTCCCATGGCGTACTTTGTAATTATCTCCAGTTGTCAATATTTTGTGGGCAGTTTATGAACAAATAATGATGATATGACAACCCGATAAGCTGTGCGTAGTGGTAACCACTGTCCCTGAAATAGTTCATAAGAATTCACATATTCAATTTTCCATCAAAAAGTATGTGTTCCACACGATGCTTAGGTAAACACCTGCATCATTCCTGCTTGTTTTACAACTTGTTTTACAACTGTCATCTTTTCAACAACAGCAACAAAAATCTGTAGAGGCGGAAGCATTCTCAGCAGTCTACAAAACTAATCCTAATCCTTATCATTATTATTTTCCCACTATTATTTTGTTAGATTTTACAAGCGGTGCAAAAAAAGAAATGTTTTTAGAAGGAAATTTCAAATAAGCAAAAAAACAGACAAAGCTTCCGCTGTTTCTGCGCAGTAATTATCTGCAGCAAAACCAACGTGCTACGGAATCCCAATCCTAAACTCTGTAAAATGAACACACTTCACTCTATGGTCAAAATTGCCCCCCTTGTGCTCTTGACCAGCACCTGTAAATCGTCCGTGAATACTATGTAGGCATTAAAGGACAACCGACGCCGCCCGACAAGTTGTGTCCATAATTTGTAAAATCACTTCAAATGACTTCTACTGAACGTATTTTACAAAGATTCCATGGCATATAGCTATATTTTACGTTTTCAGACACGCGCTGAATATTCCGGAAGTCTTGTTTTCGAGTTGATGACAATGACTGACGTGACGTCACGTCAGGAACGCCCCTGACCGAGAAAGCGACACACAATGCATTTTGGGTACTTTGGTCTGAAAACTTTGTGTTCGCGAAATTAGAAGGAAAAACAGATAACGCGAATCTTGTGTGTCGCACCAAGACTACTATTTGATACTAGTTGACACAAGTTCCCAGCAAACAAATCAGCCCATTTCCAACGAAGCTTGGGCGCTATCTTGTGCATTTTCTGGGACGCTACATTGGAATCCTGACGGCTCGAATTGATACCGTAGGACTTCTTTAATCGATTGCAAACATGTATGCTTTCCTCTTCAGAACTATTTGAATCATATTCATAACTGGATGAGTAACAAAAAAGCATCTTCTCCGAATCTGAAGCCATTCTTTGGATTCTAGAGCAAGGCAAGACGTCCTGACGTGACGTCACGAACAAGGGGGCGGGACCTTCTGAAACTCGCCACCTCCAAGGTCCTTTTGAAGTAGTTTTGGGACACTTTAACTCATTTTTATTGGTGTTTTGCATTTGACTAAAATATCAGACTGTGTGTTTTGGGTATTTTAGATGCTATAAAACGTTTTTCTGATGTCAGTTAGGAAACAAAAAAAATGCTGCCACAATCGCGTGTGCACAATCAACCGAACCTGACTTCACTCACATGACCTTGTCTGCTTTTTGTCTGAGTAATCTCTTTTACCCCAGATTTTACATCCACTACAAAGATAAATCTTCTTTCAAACTGGCAATTTAAAAACCATTGAAAAAAATGGTTGCCGGTGCGCCAGCGGCATGTACCTGTCTCAACTGGTCGATGACAACAACAAAAGAGAAGGATGTGTGTGTGTGTGTGTGGGGGGGGGGGGGGGTGTTCAACCTGCTGTCAGCATCCCAAAGCACATGTGTACTGTGTACAGTACATCTTCATTCCAATGCACGGAAGCCTGTCAATTATTTATAGGCTGCGTGTTCACTTGAGTGAAGATTGTTGTCTGGTGAAAAGCTTTTTGTGAAGGACGTTTTTGAAGGGCGATGAAATGCCAGAAAACTTTAGTGTCAATTATGTTTTTTAATGTGTTGACAAGAACCAATTCCAAGCCGCACCGCCATTAATTCATTCACTGCCTGACGGATTCAAAAATGTGTCCACTCCAGTGCCAGGGTTTTAGTCATTTTCACTTGAATTCCCGGACCCACAAAATATTGAGTTTTAGGACTATATAAACATTAAATGCAGCGTAACAAACCTTAGGCTTTGTTCTTTCATCAGAAATAGAGTTAATTCCTAAATTATAATGGTCTGGAGTTATATGAGCTTGAAATGAGGGCGGCTGTCCAAAATACAACACAATACATGCATATTGGTTTATATAGCGCTTTAACAACAGCTGTAGCGCTAACATGGAAAAAAAGGGAAATGCTACCCCCTTGTGGAAGGGAAAAACATCGCCAGAGGTCTGGCCAGCGTTTTGTCTGCACCCAAGCAAGAATAAAACAAAACCCGAATTCATTCAGGAATGGTGCGCTACGTCATATTTTCAATTCCCGAATACATTTGTGAATGAGTTAATTGATTCCATAAAACAGTTAGCAATCACTGAACATTTTCAATTGACTCTTGTTCGCGCACTGTAATTTATCTCTCTTTTCTCCCCCTGCCTTTTGCACTCTGTAATTCGCCGTGCCCTTCGGCTGTCTTCGGGGTTGAATGATTCCTTGTTTACGACCCTTTCAAAAAAAAAAAAGACATGTTATCTGCCCACCTTGTGTTGTATCTTTGACAGTTGCTCAACCTCCCTGTTCTCTACTTTCTGCTTGTCTGCACATCTCTGCAGCCATTTTGTTCCAGACTGAGATTCGGCCTGCCCAAAATATCCTTCGCGGCTTATCTAAGCTCATTTTTTTGACTCCCATAACGACGGCTTAGCTGTTCCATATGTCGTCAAGCAAGTAGTATGGCGTTAAAGACTGAAATTGACACCATTCATATATATCAAAATCAAACTTGTCATTATTTTGTTGTGAACGATACATCACAATATTGATATTTTGTCCCGACTCGTGGAGCGAAAACTGCTATTGAGTTTATGCCAACGTTATTTAACTCCCTTGCCGCATTTTCTTATCATATTCATAAATAATGGTTGATCTCGCCAAGAACGTCCGATATTTTAAAATCAATAGTCATTTGGGATGAGAAAAAAAATATAGTTGTTCTCCAATGACGCTTGTGCAACACAAAATCTCGCCTGGATATTTTAGCTAACTGTCAACACGGTTTAATATGGATCTGGTTGTCATTCATGAAATGAGGCAACAGGAAAAGGGAAGAAAAAAAGTTGCGTTGCATAGACGACCAAAGCTAGCTCGATCGATCGAGCTAGCTAGCTAGCGATGTATCTACAGTAAAGTCTCGTTATATCGATATTCTCGGGAGTCGGAAAAAATATCGATATAACCGGACTACCGATATATCCGATCCTGCGGCATGTAAATTTTCTCCTTGCGTTCATAGAAATAGTATCGTAATAAGCAGTACTATCGATATAACCATTATCGATATAACCAGACTTTACTGTATTTAGCTAGCGATGTATCTATCCATCCATCCATTTTTTTTCCTTTTTCTTCCAACCTCCCCCAAATGTCCTCAACCGTCACCACTCTCCCTCCTAAATATTCCAAACACCTCTTGCCTTTTTTCTTCCGTTGCCGAAAGAGCGGCAAATGACTTGATGGCTTCCCTTGCCCACGTTGATGTTCCGGTCGTGCTTTTAGCCTAATGGAGAGACAGCTGTGCTCCCATTTCTATATATATAACTAAACGACACCGCATGATGAGACTTGTCACACCCACTTAACGGCCATTCCATCGAGCGCGCCGTTGTATTAATATACACACTATTTCAGTTATGTATATTAAAAATAAATACATACATAATACATACATACATAAATACATACATACATAAAGTCTGCCATCTTCCTCTATTTTAGGGCCTGCGTTCAGAATATTTTGTCTCTGCAATGTATAATCACCTCGGATGAACTCAAAAAATGGTTTTAAAGTGGAAAATAAATCAACATTAAATAGATTTAGCACAAAAAAAAAACGCAGCACTCTCATAAGCCTCGCTGGAACCACTTAGTAGTACAGTATTTAATGTTGTGTAATCTGCATAATGCTCCAAAATTTGGCAGCAAATGGATGCTGGGATGCGCTTTCAATTCCGATGAGTATGAGAATATTTTTTCAGGGGGTAAATGTGCTCCTGTGTGCGCGTGCGTGTTCTGCACAATAAATACATCCTCCATCTTACGTGCATATTTGGGTTCTTGCGTGCATCTGTGCGAGTTTGCCTGCGCGAGCGCTGGATTGAGGTATAAGTAACAGTGTTAAGGGATGAGCCGGTTTGCGGGGTCGTATCTTTTCAGATTAGAGAGCTTAGTCCCTTCACTCGCCGTGTAATTAACGGCAGTCGTCAGGGAGAGAGGCCGATCAAGACAAAGAAGCAAAGAACAAGAGGAAGGGCTCAACCGAGGAGGGATTGTATGTGAGAACAAGGATACGGAAGCGGCAGGGAGGGAGGTTGATTGTCTGTGCAAGTTGCAGACCTACAAGCATAACCATTTGGGGAAGTTGTATCTCCTTTTGAATAATCAGGATTTGACGCTTTTGCTTAAGAGCCTTCGAAAAAATGGCGTACGCAAAGCCGTTAAAGGACAACCGACGCCTACGTACAAGTTGTGTCCATAATTTGTAAAATCATTTCGAATGACTTCTACTGAGCGTATTTTACAAAGTTTCCACGGCATATAGCTATATTTTACGTTTTAAGATTTGCGCT
The DNA here is from genome assembly GCF_051943395.1 of Hippocampus bargibanti. NCBI lineage: Eukaryota > Metazoa > Chordata > Actinopteri > Syngnathiformes > Syngnathidae > Hippocampus > Hippocampus bargibanti. Next base: position 8,627,210 of record NC_142753.1, on the reverse strand, counting down.
GAATATTCAGGAAGTCTTTTTTTTCGAGTTGATGATGATCCCCGACGTGACGTCACATTTGGAACGCCCCCTGACCGAGAAAGCGACACACACGGTACTTTGTTTGGTCTGAAAACTTCGTGTTGATGGTGAAATTAGAAGGAAAACATAAATACCGCAATGGTGAATCGTTGTGTGTTGCACCAAGACTACTATTTGATACTAGTTGACACTAATTCCCAGCAGCCAAATCAGTCCATTTCCAATATAAGATGCTCAATGATGTGTACGGGTAGGAGCTGTATTGACAATGATATGTGCGATGGCCATTACAGTGATCCCTTGCTATTACACTGTTCACGTATCGCCATTTCAGTGCATCACATATTTTTTTTGCAGGGTAAAAAACATTCAGAATAAAAAAAGCTGAATGATTCGAGAGGTTTTCTAAATGGCTGCAGCTTGATTGGTTCCCCCTCTGTTTTATCACGTCGGTTATTATTATATACTGTAACTCTACTTCATCTATTGCAGGTGGTCCTTGTCCCCATTAACCATGAAAAATGAGGGATTACTGTAATCCATAAATGTAGTGACCGTGGTTCATGCTCAGACACACACACACACACAGCCACCCACACACTAACAAATTAACCCACAAGCACTTCCTATTGACCTTCGACCTATGAAACAAAACATCACAATCAACTGAGCATACCCTGCTGTCAATCAAATGGTTCCATTGCGCGCTGTCACGGAAAAGAACAAAAAAGAACCTTAGAGGGGGTTTAAAAGGATTGACAAGATGGCCATATTACTCCAAAGACTGCAAGGCTCCTTATCAGACAGCCACACGCAAAAAAAAAAATCCACGCTGGCTGTTGATCCGTCGTCTGGTATCACACTGTGCCCCGGTGCCTTGACATCAATAAAGCAATCCCCCGCTGTGCTGCGTGTGTCTAGGCAACAGAAACGTGTAAACATGAAAAAAAATGGCAATATTGCGTGAAGTGCTCGACTCATCCGACCTATGACCTTGTGACCGCGCATGGATAGTCGGCAGATCAAAAATATGTGGACGATAAATATACCAATTTTAGTTAAAATGTTGTCATCAAAACACTTGGGGTGACTTGCGTGTCGAAACTGAAGCACATGACACAATACAACGCTGCCCGGAGACAATATAGCTTCATTAAAAAATGTTTGGCACATAGACCACGCCACAGCATCCACTATTTTCCCTCCGGTCATGCTTTGTGCGCACCAAAACAAAAACAGCAACAAAAAACTGGGTCAGGTCAAGCACCTCCTTCCTAACCACATTTGTCATCCACAAACAGAGTGTGTGCATTTTGTTAATTTTCTTACACTAACTACATTCACATTCTGTGTGCGTGTGTGTTTGTATGGCTGTTCTTGTGAGGACCGCTATTATTTTAAACCATATATAGTGAGGACATTTTTGACAAGTGAGGACCTGTAGGCCGATCCTCACAGGTTTTTCATTCTAATGGCTTCTAGAGGGTCTATAAAGAAGTTGAAGTGAATAATACAGTCACGGGGACATGTTTTGCACAAATGTAGCACTAGTTCTTCTCAAAACCTATCAGAAAGGCTGGTCCTCACTCCTTATAACAAACTGAAGTCTTCTCTCATCGGGCTAAATGTAGAATTCGCCTGGAGAACTGTGAATCAGGGAGGACATTTAACCATGGTCCCTTCATTGTATTAGCTGCGTAGCTGTATAGCTATCTGGCTTGCTAGCTATCTATCTAGCTATTTAGCTATCTAGCTGTTTAGGTGGATAGCTATCTATCTAGTTAGCTATTTATTAGCTGGCTACTTTTCTATCTATTTGAGTTACTTCCGGGTTGCTGGCGCATGTTGCTGCCGCTGCTCACCCACAGGAAAACTTTTCCTGTGACTGTAAAGTGATCTTGGGACTTTTGAAAGCCACTTATGAATGAAATTTATTATTATTATTATTATTATTATTATTATTATTATTATTATTATTATTATTATTATTATTATTATTGTTGTTGTTGTTGTTATTATTATTGTTATTATTATCTGGAGTTACCCGGACCTCACAAAAATGTTCAAACAGGAAGGTGTGTGTGTGTGTGTGTGTGTGTGTGTGTGTGTGTGTGTGTGTGTGTGTGTGTGTGTGTGTGTGTGTGTGTGTGTGTGTGCGTGTGTGTAGGTGTTTGTGTGTGCGTGTGTGTAGGTGTTTGTGAGTGTGTATCCTGAAACACATGCTGGCAAAAAGGAAATCTGACATTTGATTGACAAATTCATTTTATTCTTACAAGATAGGAGTGCAAATTTCGCCGAGTAGGAATACCGTGTCTGTGTGAGTGTGTGTGTGTGTGTGTGTGTGTGTGTGTGTGTGTGTGTGTGTGTGTGTGTGTGTCTGTGTGTGTGTATATGCAAACACCTGTCGCTGGTAGCAGTTGACGGAATGATTGATGCACCGGTTTTGCATTGTGGCTCTTACATCGACGCTCTATGAATTATGAGAAAGGGGTGACGGACCCCCCACCTCCCTCCAGGTAAAGTATTGCTGAGGCACTGCAGGGAATATGTCTTTTTTTAAACAACAATTCAATACGCTCATAGTTGCCGATGCAAATCTTTTTACAACACGGCGCATATATCGGTGCCAACACGTGTTTGGATGGAAAAATGAAAGCTGATTTATTACTGTCCCTATTATAAATTATGACTCCAGTGACGTGTGAAGGTTGAACAGGAAAATGTCTCAAAAGAAGTGTCTGACATTGCCATTGTAGCGTTTTTAGATGTTTTTTTGTTTGATTCTTTCCCGTTCTAATCTTTTTTTTATGTGTTAGGTTTGACTACCAGGAGCTCCTCCACAATTCCACGTTTTGTCTGGTGCCTCGGGGAAGACGTTTGGGCTCCTTCCGCTTCCTCGAGTCCTTGCAGGTAAATCACAATCAAAAAACCTTTATTCGTTCCACAATGGCGAAATTTGTAGTCCACAGCAGCAATTTGAAAGGGGGTGGGGGGGGGGGTGAAAGGATAGAAAACAAGATATTCTAAGCATAGGAAATTAAAAATGTCAACTGTATACTGTAAATGTGCAAAACCGTTTCCTAAAAAAACTGTACATCGTGCAAGTATCAAGAAAGGCATATTGATGTATGTAGCTGTATTGCATCAACCCATATTTACAGTACAAGTGACAAGTGTCCAGTTGTTTTTTTCACATGTGATTATTGAGAATCGCGAAGCCTGACAGCAGTCGGTAGGAACGAGCGGCGGTACCTCTCCTTTTTGCAGCGTAGGTGTAACAGTCTTTGGCTGACGGAACTACCCAGTGCTGTCAATTTTTTTGGGTGTGTATTTTCATTTCACTTGGATACACACACACTTTTTACTCACTGTGTGTGTTTATGTGTGTGTGTGCGTGGTTAATGAGAGGAAAAAAAAATCTTACCACAAAAAGTAAAATGATATTTTAACCAAATTCACTACAGGGGTGAGGACTTTGAATGTAGCCATTCAGAAACCTCACTCACTGCTGTTATTTCAGTTTCAAGTCCACTTTTTTTTTCTTTGTTTTTAAAGAAGTTGAAGTGGGAAATTGGGTGACATTTAGTGTTGAAATGGAACACTAATTCTTCTCTAAACTTATCAGCAACGGTGGTCCTCACTCCTTATCTGGAGTTATCCGGACCTCACAAAAGCATTGAAACAGAAATGTGTGTGTGTGTGTGTGTGTGTGTGTGTGTGTGTGTGTGTGTGTGTGTGTGTGTGTGTGTGTGTGTGTGTGTGTGTGTGTGTGTGTGTGTGTGTGTGTGTGTGTGTGTGTGTGTGTGTGTGTGTGTGTGTGTGTGTGTGTGTGTGTGTGTGTGTGTGTGTGTGTGTGTGTGTGTGTGTGTCTCTCGGGTTTGTGAGAAAGTGACACTGAGGCTGAATGAACAATTCTGCACACAACCCACAAGGCTTGGCAGTATGCACCGCTACTTCTGTCTCGCTTCTCTGTCTTCTGCTTTTCTCTTCTCACTCACACCACTATTCAAGATTTGTTTTTTTTTTTTTCTCAAACGTGTGCCCTTATTTTTTGGTCTTCGTTTTTGTCGCAAACGAGCCCACAAAGAACCGGGCAATTACGGATGCGGTTTGACACGTAACGCCAGCTTTCCAAAATATACACAGTCAATCCAACTCGCGCTTACGCTACGTGCGCTCCCTTCTAAGAAAAACAAAAACAGCTGGACAACATTTTATTTCACACACCCTCCGGTTTGGATTGCGTCGGTATTTAGGGTGCTCCTATCCCCGCACAAAAAAAAGCCCCCCGGCTGTCATACCATTTTGGCTAGCTGTAATGAATGTGGATTAGCGCTGCAACCCTGTCGCTGAGGGGCCTGCGTATGACACACACGTAAACACAAGTATTCCAATTTGTTCCACTGTCCTTCAGCAGGTCTATTCTCGGATGAAATGCATATGTGGGAGACGTGTGGGGGGCTGTGGGCGAGTGGGACGATGTTTGATCACTACTATTTTGGCTGCTGTGTCTCTTTTTCACAATTCCTTCCTGTCTCGAGCAGTTCCTTCTTATTCTACAAGCAGCCCGCTTTCCATCCCGAGTGGCCGAAACTCATTAGTAAACGTGGTCAGCCACATTTGCGTGTTTTGGAAGTCCGTCAGCAAAAACCTGCAGGGCATCGTGCGGGGGGGGATGGGGGGGTGCAAGTTATTACTCACCGGCATGTCCCGTCAGCTGAGCGTAAACATCCACGGTTTATGCATGTCATCACGGGTCAATAAATAGCCGATAATTTGTGCGGTGACTAATGTGGTTACACCATGGGCAATCCACCATTTTTTGGGGGAAACAACAATGATAGATGATAGATGGCGATAAATCCAAACCAGAATGTTCAACCTAGCATAGTGTATGACAAAAGTCATGCTAGCTTAATGCAGGGGTCGGGAACCTTTTTGACTAAGAGAGCCATAAAAGTAAAATATTTAGAATTTTTTTTCAGTGAGAGCCACACGCATGCACGCGCGGCCAATTTTCAACAAAATGTCAGAATGTATTATTTAAAATAACTTTGTGATAGTACTCACCATTAGAATTCTTTTTCAGCGGAAGCTACGTGGCACTATGTCACATTTTTCGCTATATATATATATATATTTTTTTTTTAACGTAAACACCTCCGTCCAGGCGGCGTGTATACCCGTTTTGCTGAGCAACGGCTGGGAGCTGCCATTTTCCGACGTCATCCAATGGAACCAGGCCGTCATTGAAGGAGATGAACGACTCCTGTTACAGGTAATGGTCAGAAGACGAAATTTCAGTTCAAGGACAACCGACGTCTCCGGACAAGTAGTGTCCATAATTTGTAAAATGGCTTCAAATGACTTCTACTGAGTGTATTTTAATAAGATTCCACCACATATAGCTATATTTTACGTTTTAAGACTCGCTCTGAATATTCCGGAAGTATTTTTTTTTTAGTTGGTGACGAGTCCGTACGTGACGTCACTGAAAAAACGCCACTGACCGAAAAAAAAGGACACATTGTAGCAGTCCTTTCATCACGTCAATGCTTGTTTGGTCTGAAAAACTCATGTTGCACCAGAAAGAGCCAGAAGAGGGCGTCCAAGCTCCATGTAAGGAATTTATCAGCCTGTGGAAACGGGCTGATTCATTCCTCACAGGAGCTCGATGGGCATTTTCTGCCTCTTTTTGGGTGAGACATTTGCCCCCAATGTTGCCTCAAAACGGCACTGAATAAGTTCTTTAATCGATTGCAAACATGTATGCTTTCCTCTTCAGAACTATTTGAATCATACTCATAACTGGACGTGTAACAAGAAAGCATCTTCTTCGAATCTGAAGCCATTGTTTTGATTGTCCAGCAATGCAAGACATCCTGGCGTGATGTCACGAACTGTGGGTGGGACTTTCTGAAAATGCCCAATGCTCAGCTCAATTTTTTGCAGATTTTGGACACTTTAAGTCATTTTTATTTATGTTTTGCATTTGAATAAAAAAAATCATACTGCGTGTTTTGGGTATTTTAGACGTTTTTCTGATGTCAGTTAAAAAACAAAAAAGTGACATCGGTTGTCCTTTAAGGTGCCATCGACAGTGAGAGCAGTGGCAAGTGAGCGGGTTTTAGCTCTCAGACAGAGAACGCAAATCCTGTGGGAAGCTTACTTCTCTTCCGTGGACAAGATCGTCGTCACCACACTGGAGGTAAAACTCGAACGCCGCCCGCTGTGCCACCGTTGCTTCTTATCGATGTCCATTAAAATCAAACAAACTTACCTGTTATGATGACAGCGCTCCGGGCTTCATATTCCGATACGTTCCTTTCACTGCTTTCCTTTGTTTTCGCGTTTAAGGTGCGCAACGCATTTTTCAGCGCACACCTGCCATCTAAAAGACCCCTTTAATGTATAGACATGACATACTTTTCATGCTGTGTTCCAAATCTGAGTCACAACATGTCTGATTCCGCCTCATTTTCACTTTGATCACACACTTTGAAACGACACTTTGATCCACGCCCAAATGCTTTCCTATTTTTTTTTTTTCGCACATAATATCATCCTACCCCTCTAAGATTTGGACACAGTACACAGTGCGCATTCCCCTTTTGCACCTCCATATTTATAAAAGCAAAGTCTAGCTGCCCCCTAGTGTGTTTTGCTGCTGTGGGATTTATGCTTGAGATAATAAAGGAAAGGTTCTGGAGGTTGGTGATAAGCTGCTTATATACATACAGCATGCTGGGGAGGTTGAGGGGTCGGGGGGGGGGGGGGGCTGTTGCATCTCCCCGTGGGAGACAGCTGTGCAGTCAGCCTGAGGTCAGTGACGCACTTGGGATGCTGCAGACGCCGCCTCAATGACTCCTCCTGCTGGTGACCATGAGAATTGCAGTTCACAGTGGGGCTTGTCTTGACGCGAGTTGTGTACAGTAATCCCTCGTTTTTCGCGGTAAATTGGGGACCAGGACCACCCGCGATAGATGAAAACCCGCAAAGTAGAGTTATATAGCATGTTAAGTTTCATGATTTGGTCAATTAGTAAGGTAAAACGAAAAAAAATGTAAAAAACAAAATATTTTTTTTTATACTAATATAATGTATAAATAAACGCATTTTTGAGTTTTATTTAATTCTAAATTACACTTTGGTAATGCTCACATTATTTAACACGCACCACAGAGTCGTGAGTACGAAAATCTCTCAATAATAATGGTAATGATAATAATGCTCATAATAATAATAATGGTAATAATAATAACTATGGTAATAATAACTATGGTAATGATGCTAATAATAACTATGGTAATAATAATAATAATAATAATTAATATAGTATATATAATATAATTATAAATAGTTATAAAATATATATGTAATTACAATTAATAATTGTTAATAATTAATAATAATAATAATAATAATAACTATTATTGTACTGTACGACAGAGCTTACACAGATGAATAACTATTATTATTATAGTAATAATAATAAACATAATAGTGTTATTCAGCATTTTTTTTATTCTCAATGTTTTTTTTACCCTGCAAATAACAATCAGAGATGCACTGAAACTGTGATAAGTGTACTCCGAAATAGCGAGGGGTCACTGTAAACGCAAACAAACCAAAAACAAAAATGGGGTAATATTGAAATTGGTAGCCATTTTGCTGTGATTAAGTGAATAAGAATAATAATGAGTTCCAATGTTGGTGTTGGTATTGTTGAAATTTGATTTTATTAGCTCAACAGGACATCGGAAGGTTTCATCATGGCCTTTTTTTCCCTCCGCAGATCATTAAGGATCGTGTATTTTCTCACACATCAAGGAACAAATACATGTGGAACACTTTACCAGGTGGTCTACTTGTCTTGCCAGAGTATTCCACTCACCTGGCACATTTCCCTTTCTACTACTTGGGATTAGGTAAGAAAACACTCTTTGTATAATTTCTCTTTTTATGGCCGCCGTTTTCAATGAGAGTTGGGATTATTTTTTTTTCAATCAACAAAAAAAAAGTATTAAAGTCACAACAGATTAACTCATTCACTGCCATTCACAAATTTATTCGGGAATTGAAAATATGATGTGGCGCGCCATTCCCAAATTTGTTCTGGTCTTGTTTTTTTTCATGCTTGGGTGCCAATAAAGCGTTGGCCATGGCCTCTGGCAATGTTTTTTTTTTCCTTCCACAAGGAGGAAGCATTTCCCCTTTTTCCATGTTAGTGCCTTGTTCCAGCTGCAGCTGTTGTTAAAGCGCTCTCGCTGGCTGGCTATCTGTTGGCTATCTATCCAGCTAGCTAGCTAGCTAGCTAATAGATAGTGTTGGCTATAGCTAGCTAGCTGGTTGGCTGGGTATATATTAGCTGTCTATTGGCTAGCTATCTGTTGGTTATCTAATAGCTAGCTGGCTCGCTTTAACAAAATCGATAAACCAATACATATGTACATGTATTGTATTTTGTACAACTGCCCCCATTTCAAGCTCAAATAACTCCATACCTATATCATTTAGGAATTAACTTTTTTTTCTGATGAAAGATGAGTCTAAAGTTCCTTCCGCTGCATTGAATGTTTATAACTGAAATGTATTATTATTATTATTATTATTATTATGATTATGTAGTCCTAAAAATCAATATTCTGTGGGTCCAGGAATTCAAGTGAAAATGACAAAAACCCTGGCACTGGAGTGGACACATGTTTACACACGCCTGGCAGTGAATGAGTTAATTTCAAACTATTTCGACTACTATTTATAATGTGTTAATCCATCGACGTCTTTAACAAGCAGGCTACCGTTGACCAATCAAACACGTTTGTCTCTTTGCTCAAAGGCATCAGTCCCAATCAGGAGTTCACCGCCATCATCCACGCCGTCTCTCCGTTGGTGTCTCAGTCCCAACCAATCATGAAGTTACTTCAGGTGGTCTCCAAATCCAAATACTGCTCGCAAGTAAGTGAGACGTTGACGTCCGGTGCATCTCAAATCAATCCTGAGCCACCTGAAAAGTGGGAGGAGCCTAACTGCAGAGAAAATAAAAAACATGTTTGCATTTTTTTTTTTAAACAACCAATTGGAAATATAATTAGAGGAGAGTTTTACCGCTCCTGTTTGCTGAGGAAGCAACCCGGTTTTATCCTTGTCGCCGATGCCGACTGGGTGATTTTGATCCATTTCGTTGGTCTCTCTCTGTCGCGCCAAGATTATCATCCTCTGGAACAGCGAGAAAGCGCCACCCAGTCGCAGCAAATGGCCTCCCATGCCCGTCCCCCTCACTGTGACGGACGGCAAGAAGAAGGTCAGTGTTTTGAGTGACAGTTACAGTGATACCTTAGGCTTAGGAACTTAATTGGTTCCCAGACAGAGTGTGTAAGGCGAAAAGTGTGTATCCCAAAAAGTTATTTCCCATAGGAAACCATTAAAATGAGAATAATTCGTTCCCAGGTCCCCATAGTTTTCTACTTTCTAATTTTCTAAGCCTTAAAACTACACAAAATATACCTTATTTTATGTCTAATAAATGTGCTATGGTATGATAATTAAAGAAATAAACTGTACTGTATAATACAGTCGTTTTAATTACCTTTGTGATGGTCGTTGATGGAATGGAGTGGCCGGTTTTCATCAGCATTAAACACTTGATGAGGAACGTAACCTTCTTCTTTCACCATCTTGAGGAATGATCCCTTGTAGGTGCTTTATCTGCGATAATTTTATCTAGTTCCTCATCAATTGTGTTCTGTTTAGCTGGGTTGATAGCTTTTTGCATCAAGTGTACAGATGGCTTGTGCGGGTTATTTGTGGAGCCTGATGGATGGGATATTTTAACCTTCCAGTCTACACTGTGCTTTTGAACTATCAAAGTTGAAACGAGTCCAAATTTCACTGTTTTTCCGTCATCCATCTCTCCATTCGAAATCTCCATCATTTCCATTCCTGTCAAGTCTTTCTAGTGTTGTTGTCATAGCCCTGGCAAAAAAAAAGCTTTTTTTTTGTAACAACACTCATTCTCCTCATCTCACATGCCAAATAACAAAATCGCCGAAGATTTACCGCCGCGTTTCTCTCGCAGACCACCAGTCGTTTCTTGCCGCACGTTGCCATAGAAACCGATGCAGTGCTGAGTCTGGATGAGGACACGGTCCTGTTAACTAGTGAGGTGTGTAATCCCCATTTTTGTTTTTTTTCTTCGCTTACGTGAAATACTTTCTTGAACCATGCGCGTACTTATAGGTGAACTTTGCCTTCCTGGTGTGGCGGAGCTTCCCGGATCGGATCGTGGGTTATCCTCCTCGGAGTCACTTTTGGGATCCCTTAAAGCACGCTTGGGGCTACACCTCCAAATGGACTAATGACTATTCAATAGTCCTGACCGGGGCTGCCTTCTACCACCGGTAAGGCATGTCAATATGTAATAATTAAAAATAAATAAAAATAAAACTAGAATGACGTTTTTTTAGACGCTACTTTGCAAAAAAATATATATACTTTGACAATCACAGTATCCCATCAATCATGAGCAGGTTAGTCATGTGATCCTCCCTGGTGGGAGGTGAAAGAATTTAACTCATTCCCTGCCAGACTGAAAAAATAAATAAATAAATAAATAATAAATAATAAAAAATTTATTTCTAAGCACCTTTCATAAATCATGTCTCCTCCAGTGCCAGGGTTTTTGTCATTGTCACTCAAATTCCAGGACCCACAGAATATTGAGTTTTCGTATTTATAAATGAAATGTATTATTATTAGGATTATTATCATTTGCTAGCTATTTGCTATCCATTAGCTCTGGCTGGCTCGCTAGCTATCTGGCTATCTATCTAGCTATCTATTCACTATCTAGCTGGATGGCTATCTAGCTAGGTATCTGTTGGCTAACGATTGCCTAGCTAGCAAGATTTCTATCTATTTGAGTTACTTCCGGGTTGAGTGAACGCTGGCACGTGTGGTTGCCGCTGCTCAGCCGCAGAAAAACTTATCCTGTGACTGTAAAGTGACCTTGAGAGATTTGAAAGGCGCTTATAAATTAAATGTATTATTATTACTATTACTATTATTATTATTATTATTAACATTTTCATTGCTGTGCGAGAGTGAGATGCTGGCTGGCCAAATTTGTAGTACGCGTTGCCGGATGCTTGCGTGTTGGCGTGCCAGCCGTAAAAAAAAAGGTATGGCAGTGGTTACCTTTATTAATCCACCATGTGTATAATTGTGAAATCTTTGCCATCTGCACACACAGATACTACCACTATCTGTTCTCGCACTACCTGCCGCAGTCTTTGAGAACCCATGTGGATCATACGTCTAACTGCGAGGACATCCTGATGAATTTCCTGGTTTCCGCCGTTACCCGCCTGCCGCCCATCAAAGTGGCTCAAAGGAAACAATACAAGGAGTTGCCCAACCCGCAGGTCGTAAGTCACCACTCCGAAAATCTCAATCGAAATCCAACATTGGCAAACGAATTATGTTTCCATAATTTGTAAAATGACTTCAAATGACTTATACTGAGCGTATTTTACAAAGATTCCACCACATATAGCGATAATTTACGTTTTAAGACTTGCGCTGAATATTCAGAAAGTCTTGTTTTCGAGTTGATGACGATGACTGACGTGACGTCACTAAAGGAACGCCCATGACCGAGAAAGCGACACACAATGCATTTTGGGTACTTTGTTTGGTCTGAAAACTTTGTGTTGATGGCGAAATTAGAAGGAAAACATAACGCGATGGTGAATCATTGTGTGTTGCACCAAGACTTCTATTTGATACTGGTTGAGACTAATTCCCAGCAGACAAATCAGCCCATTTCCAACGGAGCTTGTGCACCATCTTGTGCATTTTCTGGGAGTCCAGATGCCTCAAAATGACACGGAAGGACTCCATTAATCGATTGCAAACATTTATGCTTTCCTCTTCAGAACTATTTGAATCATATTCATAACTGGATGAGTAACAAGAAAGCATATTCTCCAAATCTGAACTCTCTGAAGCCATTGTTTTGTGTCTGGAGTATCCTGGCGTGACGTCACGAACAAGGGGGCGGGACCTCCTGAAACTCGCCATTTCCGAGCTCATTTTGCAACACTTAAACTCATTTTTATTGGTGTTTTGGGTATTTTAGATGCTATAAAACGTTTTTCTGATGTCAGTTAGGAAACAAAAAAAAAATGGTGTCGGTTGTCCTTTTAATCAATGCTATTTTACTCACTAGGCTACAAAAAACGTCCCCTGGGCCAACCCGGAGCATTTCAACCAGCGCCAGGAGTGTATCAATACTTTTGCCAACTGGTTTGGCTACATGCCTCTGGTGCACTCCCAATTTCGCCTGGACCCCGTACTCTTCAAAGATCAAGTGTCAGTCCTCCGTAAGAAATATAAAGACCTCGAGAGGGCATGATGTGACCGACCAGAGTGCCTCATGGAGGCCGATACAGGTAAGTTGAGAGGGATCAGAGGGACTTGTGTAAGAGGACAATCGGACAGACCCTGGTGGGCTGCGGATCAAGATAAAATCCTGCTAATAAGTGCAACGCGAACTCTGAAAAATAGCCACCGCGTCAATGACCTTGTCATTGAAGCACTCGAGTGATGTCGCCGTGCATGAATGGGAAGGATATTCTTGTCTGAGTATTCCTGAACAGGAGCCAAGGGGCAAAATGGACAACGTGGACAGCAAAATGTAAACTACAGACATAAAGTAATTTGCACTTTGTTGTGGTGTTTCTTGACACTCCTGTTTTTTTCTGTCCCTTTCGTAGTTTTTAGTGTGACATCAAACAAAACGCCAGTCAGTTGAATTTTTTTTTTTCTCTGTAGTTTTAATTAGAAAAAACATTTTGGTACAAAACATATATGGCCAAGTTTACCCAAAAAAATGACATTCATAGGCAAGCAAACATGAAAAACAACAAGGACTAAAAAAAAATTGAGGAAGACTCATTTAGCATGCACATGCACCTCCTGAGATGTACCGTACCGGAATTGAACCCTGCACCTTTGCAAACCAAAACGCTGACCAACAAACAGGCTGCCTCAAGGAACTCCGTTGAAATGAATTGAGATTCACTTACCACCCCCCCCCCCCCAAAAAAAATAATAATAATCCTTTGCTGCCATCTTGTGGCTTTGAGAGGTAAAAACTGGTCACCCTGGAAAATATTCTCCCGCTTTTGTCCATAGGAATCGATCACTTCCTCAATGTCAACATGGCGTTGACGTCCCATAGCAAGTTCCTCATCTGATCCATGAGAACCTTCATCTCGTGGTTCTTTTGACGTACTCTCTGCAAATGTAAAAGTTTAGCGTTCGGGGGTCGGTCCAATGCAGTTTTCATGGGAACAAGAACAAAGTTGATTGTGATTCAATGGCTCAATTCACAAATAGGGTTCAGGCCTATACTTTGGCCAAACGATTTTTAACATTACATCTACTTCTACTTAAAATGTGGCTAAAAACACCACATTGATCAATTGATAAAAGATATACTTGTGAAAAAAATATCTATATTTCAACTTGTCAATCATGAAAATATCACGTTTGCTACTACAGTAAAGTCTCGGTATATCGATATTCAAGGGAGTCCGAAAAAATATCGATATAACCGGGACTATCGATATATCCGACCCTGTTTGCATGTAATTTTCGCCGTGCGTGCATAGAAATAGTATCCATATAACCGGGACTATCGATATATCCGATATCGATATAACGAGACTTTACTGTATTTAACGAAAACATAACAGAAATATTAGACAATCAACCAAACATTGAAGAATCAATCGTGTTTGAAAAGTACAATGAATTGTAAGACATTGTCAGTTGACAAAAATAGCTATCAACAATCTCCTGACCTGTCAACTTATAATACTTTTTCTCTATATCATATATACATTTTTTTTTACAATTATTTCAAATAATGTACGGCGTACTACAACTTTTATACAGTATTTTCTTACAAAGACCATTTTGGCTCAAATCCAGTTGTTGGTAGCTAACGACAACGCAGCTGCCGATCGCTACTATTGTCACGGCAAACCAGCAAAAGTAATCCTCAATTGTATATATATATATATATATTATTTTTTGTCAGCATTTAATAATAATAATATAATAATACATTTCATTTTCAAGCACTTTTCAAAACTCTCAAGGTCACTTTTCCGCTTGTTAGCATGTTTTATCATTTCAAATAATGTACGCCGTGCTACAACTTTAACACGGGAATTGTAATTATTTATACGAACAGCTATTAGCCAAGGTTGACAGGTATGAAACTCAAATTACATATTTGCGTCATTTTCACCTTTTCTTGATGGAAGTATAACTCCTGGAAATGCTAACAGCTGGCAGTGAGCCGATCACCTGTTCTAAATTTATATACCATACTTAGTGATCTCGTGTTATGAATGAACGACGTTGGGTATTTACTATTTTGACGATTTTTGACTTATTGTTTTTATTGGAAACTCTCATTTTTCATTCATAAACCAGAACCTGGAATGGGATAATGAAAACCATACTCATTACGGCAAAAAAAAGTACGTACTTGGCAGGTAGGTTATAATCTGTCCTGTAATTATTACATCACAGGTAGAATTTACCTCAAGGACTTCTTTTCGCTCGTGGTGGACTGAAGGACTACAAGGCTCCACTCTGACATTGACCAGCTCTTCTCCAACATATGGCACGAGCTGAGAAAATATACACAAACAGCATATAAAGCCTGTTTCTGTGCACAATACCCAAACAACCAAGTAACAAACACATTTTGATGTATCATAAAGCTCATCCCGACCTCCGCCGGGCCTTCCTGCAGGTCAGCGGTCATCTCCACGCAGCGCTCGTACAGGAGGCGAAGTTTGCGGAAGAGCAGAGCGAGCTGCCTCAAATGTTCCTGAAGTTTTCCAAAGCGGTCCTGGTACATCGCCTGGCTTTGAGTCACACCGTTGGGAAGCTAAAACCGTGAAGAGAAATGGACAGACAGGGTGATGTTTCATTTAACTTTCTCTCCATTAGTGTGAATGTCTTAATCACAACGAAAATGTAATGCATTAAATTCCCTAGATGAGCTGTCCACAAAATGTAGTGTCATACAAATTAGTTTGTCTTTTTGATATCTAAAAATCTAAATACAGTTTCTCCGAATCAATAAGGATAAATATGGAGTAATTGCAAAAAAAAGTGGGTAATAGTGTCAAGCAGATCTCAAAAAAAGATATAATTCGTCTTCTTTCTCTTACTTGCGTGGCTCGTGTGATTTGGAAGATCTCCATGGTGCGAGTGACAATATCCTGGACGGTTTCCTGTCCAATTCGGCAGAGGAACACGGGAGAGATTTCTCGGAGGGCACCTTGGGGTGGCATTGGCTGTTGACCTGCGGCCATGGAGCCACCGGGGGGCATGTGAGGGGGCTGTTGCTGAGTGGGCATCCCTGTCATGCTCGTCTTCTGTGGCAATGATGCTGCCATCACTACGCGAAGCAGAGCGTAACAAATAATCTCAATGTTATCTATATGAGTCTTTTTTTTTAACTATAAAACTTAAATAGCAGTTTGATTACAACGGTGGGTTATTAGGCGCTGGTTAAATAAGAGGTGAATCGATTTGGATTGCTTGACTTTGAGGCTACAATGCCACCATTTACTGAACAAAGGGTAACGTATAAACAGGCGATACGATTAGATAACTAGCATACGGAATTATACCGATTTTGCATACCGTGATTGACGATGTCTTTTAGCTGGAATATTTCTATTTTTTTTCTTGGGTTAAAGGCGTATTTCTCTTTGGCAGGACAAAACAAAACAGTCGATTTGGACGGCACTCATTCATATTCTACTTCTGGGATGATTCAAGTACAGTATATGAGGCTAAAGCGCGGTACCGCCATCTCGGGTTCACCTTCGGAACAGATTTTAATTCCGCCTGAAGAGAAAGCAATGGCCCAATCTGGGCTATCGGTGAGGCTATCTTCCATTTCATAATAATAATAATAATAATAATAATAATAATAATAATAATAATAATAATAATAATAATAATAATAATAATAATAATAATACATTTCATTTATTAGCGCCTTTCAAAACTCTCAAGGACACTTTACAGTCAGAGGATATTTTTTCTGCGGGTGAGCAGTGGCACATGTTAATGTTTTCCCATTACCGAACAAAAAATGGCTTTGTGGTTCCGCTTGTTCCGAACTCTACACTTTGCCAGATTTCAAACGAGGATGACGTTGAAAAATCAAATTGAAAAAAAAGGAATACAGTACGTTTGGGTCTGATTGTTCTTACATAGCTACGGAAACCGACATTGGACAAAACGAGAATGTTTAAGATGAACATATAACCTTGAAATAATTGTTGTGTAATGACACTCTTTCATGCCGGATTTAATGCCATTTGTTTCACTTTCTTTTTTCCCTTTGCAGGACTATTAAAGGCTTTCTGGTTTCTGATTAATTTCCATGGTGAGCCAAAGCAGTTATTGCGGAGAGCCACTAAGTGGCGCTCGTGTGCAAAGCACCGTTGAACAAGCGGCAGAAGGAGATTGTAACCGTGACGTCAGGCCGACAAACCAATTGGAATCAGGTGTGCAACCTTCTTGATTAGCCAGCAGGTGGCGGTCTACGTTCACGTTACATTGCGTCTGTTTCCATATTGTCCCCAACAATCTCCATTTGTTTTTCATAAAAATGCGTCTACTTGGATTATCAGATTTTTTAGATGTTATCATTTGAGGCTTTGGCACGTAATGCTGGCTGTGGACATTTGAAAAGTGAGTTTACTCGTCATTGTTCATTTTTAAAAGAGGCATTGCCTTTTTTTCCTTCGCCTTCAAATGGGGATTTATATAAATGGGGTTAAACATGAGACATCACGTCATTGTATCTTGATCAAACCAAAGTGTGGCTCGAGGTTATGTGCTGACATGAACCCTTTTGAACTTTTTTTTTAAATCTTAAGCCTATTTTACGTCGAACCGATTCATCTCCCCCTGTTTTTCTTCCCCTGCCAATCATTCTTCCAGCATGTGTTTTGTCGTTCCTCTCCACCACCCGTAGGCAGATGTCCTTGACCGAGGTGAGTCACCGGCGAACAAGCCCCCCTGATCTGGCTGACATTTTTGTCACAGTCAAAAGCATTTTAAGCGGTGACTCAAGACCGAGACGTGTAATCATACACCAGCAGCTCTGGTGTTTTTGTCTTTTTATCTATATTTGGTCTAAGGCGCCCGTTGAACACAAAGACAGCAAAAAACAGAGGACTTCAAACCACAGCATACAACAGAATCTGAAGGTTCCTTGCCTTTTAACAATTTCATCCAAATGTCCGAAGCGTCAAATATTCTCAAAACGATAAATGCTATTTGTTGCAAATGACGTTCTAAAAATGACTGCTGGGTATTGCTTGTAAGTGATCATAAAACTATTAACTAAAGGCAACTTGAACACTTTCCCACGTTTCAACTACATTGTTCCAAAATCAGCACGGCACTATACTACACTTTTCTCCCTTCAACCGGCACATGAACTCATTCACTGCACTTTATTCCATATCTCACCCTGCAGGTGATGAGCAGCCGCTTCCTCCCGTATGAGGCCATCGTGCCCGATGGCGTCCTCAGCTTAGATGAAGAAGCGATGTTGTCCACCACAGAGGTGTGTTGAACTATTTCAAAATGATTTGCGCACGGGCATGTCATGTGTGTCTTGTTCTCCTTTTGCATGGTCACAAATTTAGTTGAGTCATTGCGCGTGGTCCACAAAATTTAAAATGACTTCGTCTCCATATAGTAAACGACCATGTATAGTAAGGCGTTTTTAGCCCAAAAAAAAGACCATGTATAGTTAGGCATTTTTAGCCCAAGAAACGATCATGTGTAGTAAGGCGTTTTTAGCTGAAAAAAAGGACCATGTATAGTAAGGTGTTTCAGCCCAAAAAAGACCATGTATAGTAAGGCGTTTTGAGGCCCAAAAACCGATCATGTATAGTAAGGCATTTTTAGCCCAAAAAACGACCATGTATTATAAGGCATTTTTAGCCCAAAAAAACCACCATGTATAGCAAGGCGTTTTTAGCCCAAAAAACGGCCATGTAATAGTAAGGCGTTTTTAACCCAAAAAAAACGACCATGTATAGTAAGGCGTTTTTTTGCCCAAAAAAACGACCATGTATAGTAAGGCGTTTTTAACCCCCCCCAAAAAAACGACCATGTATATTAAGGCGTTTTTAGCCCAAAAAAAACGACCATGTATAGTTCGGCATTTTTAGCCCAAGAAACGACCATGTATAGTAAGGCGTTTTTAGCCCAAAAAAACGACCATGTATAGTAAGGCATTTTTAGCCCAAAAAACGACCATGTATAGTAAGGTGTTTCAGCCCAAAAAAGACCATGTAGAGTAAGGCGTTTTTAGCCCAAAAAAACGACCATGTATAGTAAGGCATTTTTAGCCCAAAAAAGACCATGTATTATAAGGCATTTTTAGCCCAAAAAAACGATCATGTATAGTAAGGCGTTTTTAACCCAAAAAAACAACCATGTATAGTAAGGCGTTTTTAACCCAAAAAAAACGACCATGTATATTAAGGCGTTTTTAGCCCAAAAAAAACGTCCATGTATAGTTAGGCGTTTTTAGCCCAAGAAACGATCATGTATAGTAAGGCGTTTTAGCCCAAAAAAAGACCATGTATAGTAAGGCATTTTTAGCCCAAAAAAACGATCATGTATAGTAAGGCGTTTCAGCCCAAAAAAACGACCATGTATAGTAAGGCGTTTTTAGCCCAAAAAAACGACCATGTATAGTAAGGCATTTTTGCCCAAAAAAAAGACCATGTATAGTAAGGCGTTTTTAGTCCAAAAAAACCACCATGTATAGTAAGGCGTTTTTAGCCCAAAAAAACGACCATGTATAGTAAGGCGTTTTTAGCCCAAAAAAACGACCATGTATAGTAAGGCGTTTTTAGCCCAAAAAAACGACCATGTATAGTAAGGCGTTTTTAGCCCAAAAAAACGACCATGTATAGTAAGGCGTTTTTAGCCCAAAAAAACGACCATGTATAGTAAGGCGTTTTTAGCCCAAAAAAACGACCATGTATAGTAAGGCGTTTTTAGCCCAAAAAAACGACCATGTATAGTAAGGCGTTTTTAGCCCAAAAAAACGACCATTTATAGTAAGGCGTTTTTGCCCCCAAAAAACGATGATTTATAGTAAGGCATTTTTGCCCAAAAAAAAGACCATGTATAGTAAGGCGTTTTTAGCCCAAAAAAACGACCATGTATAGTAAGGCATTTTTGCCCAAAAAAAGACCATGTATAGTAAGGCGTTTTTAGCCCAAAAAAACGACCATTTATAGTAAGGCGTTTTTTCCCCAAAAAACGATGATTTATAGTAAGGCATTTTTGCCCAAAAAAAAAGACCATGTATAGTAAGGCGTTTTTAGCCCAAAAAAACGGCCATGTATAGTAAGGCGTTTTTAGCCCAAAAAAAACGACCATGTATAGTAAGGCGTTTTTAGCCCAAAAAAAACGACCATGTATAGTAAGGCGTTTTTAGCCCAAAAAAACGACCATGTATAGTAAGGCGTTTTTAGCCCAAAAAAACGACCATGTATAGTAAGGCGTTTTTGCCCAAAAAAAACGACCATGTATAGTAAGGCGTTTTTAGCCCAAAAAAACGACCATGTATAGTAAGGCGTTTTTAGCCCAAAAAAACCACCATGTATAGTAAGGCGTTTTTAGCCCAAAAAAAACGACCATGTATAGTAAGGCGTTTTTAGCCCAAAAAAACGACCATGTATAGTAAGGCGTTTTTAGTCCCAAAAAACGACCATGTATAGTAAGGCGTTTTTAGGCCAAAAAACGGCCATGTATAGTAAGGCGTTTTTAGCCCAAAAAAACGACCATGTATAGTAAGGCGTTTTTAGCCCAAAAAAACGACCATGTATAGTAAGGCGTTTTTAGCCCAAAAAAACCACCATGTATAGTAAGGCGTTTTTAGCCCAAAAAAACGACCATGTATAGTAAGGCGTTTTTAGCCCAAAAAAACGACCATGTATAGTAAGGCGTTTTTAGCCCAAAAAAAACGACCATGTATAGTAAGGCGTTTTTAGCCCAAAAAAACGACCATGTATAGTAAGGCGTTTTTAGCCCAAAAAAACGACCATGTATAGTAAGGCGTTTTTAGCCCAAAAAAACGACCATGTATAGTAAGGCATTTTTGCCCAAAAAAAAGACCATGTATAGTAAGGCGTTTTTAGCCCAAAAAAACCACCATGTATAGTAAGGCGTTTTTAGCCCAAAAAAACCACCATGTATAGTAAGGCGTTTTTAGCCCAAAAAAAAGACCATGTATAGTAAGGCGTTTTTAGCCCCAAAAAACGACCATGTATAGTAAGGCGTTTTTAGCCCAAAAAAACGACCATGTATAGTAAGGCGTTTTTAGCCCAAAAAAACGACCATGTATAGTAAGGCGTTTTTAGCCCAAAAAAACGACCATGTATAGTAAGGCGTTTTTAGCCCAAAAAAACGACCATGTATAGTAAGGCGTTTTTAGCCCAAAAAAACGACCATGTATAGTAAGGCGTTTTTAGCCCAAAAAAACGACCATGTATAGTAAGGCGTTTTTAGCCCAAAAAAACGACCATGTATAGTAAGGCGTTTTTAGCCCAAAAAAACGACCATGTATAGTAAGGCGTTTTTAGCCCAAAAAAACGACCATGTATAGTAAGGCGTTTTTAGCCCAAAAAAACGACCATGTATAGTAAGGCGTTTTTAGCCCAAAAAAACGACCATGTATAGTAAGGCGTTTTTAGCCCAAAAAAACGACCATGTATAGTAAGGCGTTTTTAGCCCAAAAAAACGACCATGTATAGTAAGGCGTTTTTAGCCCAAAAAAACGACCATGTATAGTAAGGCGTTTTTAGCCCAAAAAAACGACCATGTATAGTAAGGCGTTTTTAGCCCAAAAAAACGACCATGTATAGTAAGGCGTTTTTAGCCCAAAAAAACGACCATGTATAGTAAGGCGTTTTTAGCCCAAAAAAACGACCATGTATAGTAAGGCGTTTTTAGCCCAAAAAAACGACCATGTATAGTAAGGCGTTTTTAGCCCAAAAAAACGACCATGTATAGTAAGGCGTTTTTAGCCCAAAAAAACGACCATGTATAGTAAGGCGTTTTTAGCCCAAAAAAACGACCATGTATAGTAAGGCGTTTTTAGCCCAAAAAAACGACCATGTATAGTAAGGCGTTTTTAGCCCAAAAAAACGACCATGTATAGTAAGGCGTTTTTAGCCCAAAAAAACGACCATGTATAGTAAGGCGTTTTTAGCCCAAAAAAACGACCATGTATAGTAAGGCGTTTTTAGCCCAAAAAAAACGACCATGTATAGTAAGGCGTTTTTAGCCCAAAAAAAACGACCATGTATAGTAAGGCGTTTTTAGCCCAAAAAAAACGACCATGTATAGTAAGGCGTTTTTAGCCCAAAAAAAACGACCATGTATAGTAAGGCGTTTTTAGCCCAAAAAAACGACCATGTATAGTAAGGCGTTTTTAGCCCAAAAAAACGACCATGTATAGTAAGGCCCAAAAAACGACCATGTATAGTAAGGCGTTTTTAGCCCAAAAAAAACGAATGTATAGTAAGGCGTTTTTAGCCAAAAAAACGACCATGTATAGTAAGGCGTTTTTAGCCCAAAAAAACGACCATGTATAGTAAGGCGTTTTTAGCCCAAAAAAAACGACCATGTATAGTAAGGCGTTTTTAGCAAAAAAACGACCATGTATAGTAAGGCGTTTTTAGCCCAAAAAAACGACCATGTATAGTAAGGCGTTTTTAGCCCAAAAAAACGACCATGTATAGTAAGGCGTTTTTAGCCCAAAAAAACGACCATGTATAGTAAGGCGTTTTTAGCCCAAAAAAACGACCATGTATAGTAAGGCGTTTTTAGCCCAAAAAAACGACCATGTATAGTAAGGCGTTTTTAGCCCAAAAAAAAAACGACCATGTATAGTAAGGCATTTTTGTCCAAAAAAAACGACCATGTATAGTAAGGCATTTTTGTCCAAAAAAAACACCATGTATAGTAAGGCGTTTTTAGCCCAAAAAAACCACCATGTATAGTAAGGCGTTTTTAGCCCAAAAAAACGACCATGTATAGTAAGGCATTTTTGCCCAAAAAAAAGACCATGTATAGTGAGGCGTTTTTAGCCCCAAAAAACGACCATGTATAGTAAGGCGTTTTTAGCCCAAAAAAACGACCATGTATAGTAAGGCGTTTTTAGCCCAAAAAAACCACCATGTATAGTAAGGCGTTTTTAGCCCAAAAAAACGACCATGTATAGTAAGGCATTTTTGCCCAAAAAAAAGACCATGTATAGTGAGGCGTTTTTAGCCCCAAAAAAACGACCATGTATAGTAAGGCGTTTTTAGCCCAAAAAAACGACCATGTATAGTAAGGCGTTTTTAGCCCAAAAAAACCACCATGTATAGTAAGGCGTTTTTAGCCCAAAAAAACGACCATGTATAGTAAGGCGTTTTTGCCCCCAAAAAAACGACCATGTATAGTAAGGCGTTTTTAGCCCCCAAAAAACGACCATGTATAGTAAGGCGTTTTTAGCCCCCAAAAAACGACCATGTATAGTAAGGCGTTTTTAGCTGAAAAAAACGACCATGTATAGTAAGGCGTTTGTTTGCCCCAAAAAAAAGACCATGTATACCAAGGCGTTTTTAGCCCAAAAAAACGACCATGTATAGTAAGGCATTTTTAGCCGAAAAAAACGACCATGTATAGTAAGCCGTTTTTAGCCGAAAAAAACGACCATGTAAAGTAAGGCGTTTTTAGCCCAAAAAAACGACCATGTATAGTAAGGCGTTTTTAGCCCAAAAAAACGACCATGTATAGTAAGGCGTTTTTAGCCCAAAAAACCACCATGTATAGTAAGGCGTTTTTAGCCCAAAAAAACGACCATGTATAGTAAGGCGTTTTTGCCCCCAAAAAAACGACCATGTATAGTAAGGCGTTTTTAGCCCCCAAAAAAAAGACCATGTATACTAAGGTGTTTTTAGCCCAAAAAAACGACCATGTAAGGCGTTTTTAGCCCAAAAAAACGACCATGTATAGTAAGGCGTTTTTGCCCCCAAAAAACGATGATTTATAGTAAGGCATTTTTAGCCCAAAAAAACGACCATGTATAGTAAAGGCGTTCTTAGCCCAAAAAAACGACCATGTATAGTAAGGCGTTTTTAGCCCAAAAAAACCACCATGTATAGTAAGGCGTTTTTAGCCCAAAAAAACCACCATGTATAGTAAGGCGTTTTTAGCCCAAAAAAACGACCATGTATAGTAAGGCGTTTTTGCCCCCAAAAAAACGACCATGTATAGTAAGGCGTTTTTAGCCCCCAAAAAAAAGACCATGTATACTAAGGTGTTTTTAGCCCAAAAAAACGACCATGTAAGGCGTTTTTAGCCCAAAAAAACGACCATGTATAGTAAGGCGTTTTTGCCCCCAAAAAACGATGATTTATAGTAAGGCATTTTTAGCCCAAAAAAACGACCATGTATAGTAAAGGCGTTTTTAGCCCAAAAAAACGACCATGTATAGTAAGGCGTTTTTAGCCCAAAAAAACCACCATGTATAGTAAGGCGTTTTTAGCCCAAAAAAACCACCATGTATAGTAAGGCGTTTTTGCCCCCAAAAAACGATGATTTATAGTAAGGCATTTTTAGCCCAAAAAAACGACCATGTATAGTAAGGCGTTTTTAGCCCCCAAAAAACGACCATGTATAGTAAGGCGTTTTTAGCTGAAAAAAACGACCATGTATAGTAAGGCGTTTTTAGCCGAAAAAAACGACCATGTATAGTAAGGCGTTTTTAGCCGAAAAAAACGACCATGTATAGTAAGGCATTTTTAGCCGAAAAAAACGACCATGTATAGTAAGCCGTTTTTAGCCGAAAAAAACGACCATGTAAAGTAAGGCGTTTTTAGCCCAAAAAAACGACCATGTATAGTAAGGCGTTTTTAGCCCAAAAAAACGACCATGTATAGTAAGGCGTTTTTAGCCCAAAAAAACCACCATGTATAGTAAGGCGTTTTTAGCCCAAAAAAACGACCATGTATAGTAAGGCGTTTTTGCCCCCAAAAAAACGACCATGTATAGTAAGGCGTTTTTAGCCCCCAAAAAACGACCATGTATAGTAAGGCGTTTTTAGCTGAAAAAAACGACCATGTATAGTAAGGCGTTTGTTTGCCCCAAAAAAAAGACCATGTATACCAAGGCGTTTTTAGCCCAAAAAAACGACCATGTATAGTAAGGCATTTTTAGCCGAAAAAAACCACCATGTATAGTAAGGCGTTTTTAGCCCAAAAAAACGACCATGTATAGTAAGGCGTTTTTAGCCCAAAAAAACGACCATGTATAGTAAGGCGTTTTTAGCCCAAAAAAACGACCATGTATAGTAAGGCATTTTTAGCCCAAAAAAACGACCATGTATAGTAAGGCATTTTTGTCCAAAAAAACGACCATGTATAGTAAGGCGTTTTTAGCCCAAAAAAACCACCATGTATAGTAAGGCGTTTTTAGCCCAAAAAAAACCACCATGTATAGTAAGGCGTTTTTGCCCCCAAAAAACGATTTATAGTAAGGCATTTTTAGCCCAAAAAAATTACCATGTATAGTAAGGCGTTTTTAGCCCAAAAAAACGACCATGTATAGTAAGGCGTTTTTAGCCCAAAAAAACGACCATGTATAGTAAGGCGTTTTTGCCCCCAAAAAAACGACGATTTATAGGAAGGCGTTTTTAGCCCCAAAAAACGACCATGTAAGGCGTTTTTAGCCCAAAAAAACGACCATGTATAGTAAGGCGTTTTTAGCCCAAAAAAAAAAACGACCATGTATAGTAAGGCATTTTTGTCCAAAAAAACGACCATGTATAGTAAGGCATTTTTGTCCAAAAAAACCACCATGTATAGTAAAGGCGTTTTTAGCCCAAAAAAACGACCATGTATAGTAAGGCGTTTTTAGCCCAAAAAAACGACCATGTATAGTAAGGCGTTTTTAGCCCAAAAAAACGACCATGTATAGTAAGGCGTTTTTAGCCCAAAAAAACCACCATGTATAGTAAGGCGTTTTTAGCCCAAAAAAACGACCATGTATAGTAAGGCGTTTTTAGCCCAAAAAAACGACCATGTATAGTAAGGCGTTTTTGCCCCCAAAAAAACGACGATGTATAGTAAGGCGTTTTTAGCCCCCAAAAAAACGACCATGTATAGTAAGGCGTTTTTAGCCCCCAAAAAACGACCATGTATAGTAAGGCGTTTTTAGTCCCAAAAAACGACCATGTATAGTAAGGCGTTTTTAGCTGAAAAAAACGACCATGTATAGTAAGGCGTTTTTAGCCCAAAAAAACCACCATGTATAGTAAGGCGTTTTTAGCCCAAAAAAACGACCATGTATAGTAAGGCGTTTTTAGCCCAAAAAAACGACCATGTATAGTAAGGCGTTTTTGCCCCCAAAAAAACGACCATGTATAGTAAGGCGTTTTTAGCCCCCAAAAAACGACCATGTATAGTAAGGCATTTTTAGTCCCAAAAAACGACCATGTATAGTAAGGCGTTTTTAGCTGAAAAAAACCACCATGTATAGTAAGGCGTTTGTTTGCCCCAAAAAAAAGACCATGTATACCAAGGCGTTTTTAGCCCAAAAAAACGACCATGTATAGTAAGGCATTTTTAGCCGAAAAAAACGACCATGTATAGTAAGGCATTTTTGTCCAAAAAAACGACCATGTATAGTAAGGCATTTTTGTCCAAAAAAACCACCATGTATAGTAAAGGCGTTTTTAGCCCAAAAAAACGACCATGTATAGTAAGGCGTTTTTAGCCCAAAAAAATGACCATGTATAGTAAGGCGTTTTTAGCCCAAAAAAACGACCATGTATAGTAAGGCGTTTTTAGCCCAAAAAAACGACCATGTATAGTAAGGCGTTTTTGCCCCCAAAAAAACGACGATTTATAGGAAGGCGTTTTTAGCCCAAAAAAACGACCATGTATACTAAGGTGTTTTTAGCCCAAAAAAACGACCATGTAAGGCGTTTTTAGCCCAAAAAAACGACCATGTATAGTAAGGCGTTTTTGCCCCCAAAAAACGATGATTTATAGTAAGGCATGTTTAGCCCAAAAAAACGACCATGTATAGTAAAGGCGTTTTTAGCCCAAAAAAACGACCATGTATAGTAAGGCGTTTTTAGCCCAAAAAAACCACCATGTATAGTAAGGCGTTTTTAGCCCAAAAAAACCACCATGTATAGTAAGGCGTTTTTGCCCCCAAAAAAACGATGATTTATAGTAAGGCATTTTTAGCCCAAAAAAACGACCATGTATAGTAAGGCGTTTTTAGCCCCCAAAAAACGACCATGTATAGTAAGGCGTTTTTAGCTGAAAAAAACGACCATGTATAGTAAGGCGTTTTTAGCCGAAAAAAACGACCATGTATAGTAAGGCGTTTTTAGCCGAAAAAAACGACCATGTATAGTAAGGCATTTTTAGCCGAAAAAAAACGACCATGTATAGTAAGCCGTTTTTAGCCGAAAAAAACGACCATGTAAAGTAAGGCGTTTTTAGCCCAAAAAAACGACCATGTATAGTAAGGCGTTTTTAGCCCAAAAAAACGACCATGTATAGTAAGGCGTTTTTAGCCCAAAAAAACCACCATGTATAGTAAGGCGTTTTTAGCCCAAAAAAACGACCATGTATAGTAAGGCGTTTTTGCCCCCAAAAAAACGACCATGTATAGTAAGGCGTTTTTAGCCCCCAAAAAACGACCATGTAGTAAGGCGTTTTTAGCTGAAAAAAACGACCATGTATAGTAAGGCGTTTGTTTGCCCCAAAAAAAAGACCATGTATACCAAGGCGTTTTTAGCCCAAAAAAACGACCATGTATAGTAAGGCATTTTTAGCCGAAAAAAACAACCATGTATAGTAAGGCGTTTTTAGCCCAAAAAAACGACCATGTATAGTAAGGCGTTTTTAGCCCAAAAAAACGACCATGTATAGTAAGGCGTTTTTAGCCCAAAAAAACGACCATGTATAGTAAGGCATTTTTAGCCCAAAAAAACGACCATGTATAGTAAGGCATTTTTGTCCAAAAAAACCACCATGTATAGTAAGGCGTTTTTAGCCCAAAAAAAACACCATGTATAGTAAGGCGTTTTTAGCCCAAAAAAACCACCATGTATAGTAAGGCATTTTTAGCCCAAAAAAATTACCATGTATAGTAAGGCGTTTTTAGCCCAAAAAAACGACCATGTATAGTAAGGCGTTTTTAGCCCAAAAAAACGACCATGTATAGTAAGGCGTTTTTGCCCCCAAAAAAACGACGATTTATAGGAAGGCGTTTTTAGCCCAAAAAAACGACCATGTATAGTAAGGCGTTTTTAGCCCAAAAAAACGACCATGTAAGGCGTTTTTAGCCCAAAAAAACGACCATGTATAGTAAGGCGTTTTTGCCCCCAAAAAAACGATGATTTATAGTAAGGCATTTTTAGCCCAAAAAAACGACCATGTATAGTAAGGCGTTTTTAGCCCAAAAAAACGACCATGTATAGTAAGGCGTTTTTAGCCCCAAAAAAAAAACGACCATGTATAGTAAGGCATTTTTGTCCAAAAAAACGACCATGTATAGTAAGGCATTTTTGTCCAAAAAAACCACCATGTATAGTAAAGGCGTTTTTAGCCCAA
Organism: Hippocampus bargibanti; assembly: GCF_051943395.1. Classification (NCBI taxonomy): domain Eukaryota; kingdom Metazoa; phylum Chordata; class Actinopteri; order Syngnathiformes; family Syngnathidae; genus Hippocampus; species Hippocampus bargibanti. The sequence continues at coordinate 8,599,428 of NC_142753.1, read as the reverse complement.
AAAAACGACCATGTATAGTAAGGCGTTTTTAGCCCAAAAAAACGACCATGTATAGTAAGGCGTTTTTAGCCCAAAAAAACGACCATGTATAGTAAGGCGTTTTTAGCCCAAAAAAACCACCATGTATAGTAAGGCGTTTTTAGCCCAAAAAAACGACCATGTATAGTAAGGCGTTTTTAGCCCCCAAAAAACGACCATGTATAGTAAGGCGTTTTTAGTCCCAAAAAACGACCATGTATAGTAAGGCGTTTTTAGCTGAAAAAAACGACCATGTATAGTAAGGCGTTTTTAGCCCAAAAAAACGACCATGTATAGTAAGGCGTTTTTAGCCCAAAAAAACGACCATGTATAGTAAGGCGTTTTTGCCCCCAAAAAAACGACCATGTATCGTAAGGCGTTTTTAGCCCCCAAAAAACGACCATGTATAGTAAGGCGTTTTTAGTCCCAAAAAACGACCATGTATAGTAAGGCGTTTTTAGCTGAAAAAAACCACCATGTATAGTAAGGCGTTTGTTTGCCCCAAAAAAAAGACCATGTATACCAAGGCGTTTTTAGCCCAAAAAAACGACCATGTATAGTAAGGCATTTTTAGCCGAAAAAAACGACCATGTATAGTAAGGCATTTTTGTCCAAAAAAACGACCATGTATAGTAAGGCATTTTTAGCTGAAAAAAACGACCATGTATAGTAAGGCGTTTTTAGCCCAAAAAAACGACCATGTATAGTAAGGCGTTTTTAGCCGAAAAAAAACGACCATGTATAGTAAGGCATTTTTAGCCGAAAAAAACGACCATGTATAGTAAGCCGTTTTTAGCCGAAAAAAACGACCATGTAAAGTAAGGCGTTTTTAGCCCAAAAAAACGACCATGTATAGTAAGGCGTTTTTAGCCCAAAAAAACGACCATGTATAGTAAGGCGTTTTTAGCCCAAAAAAACCACCATGTATAGTAAGGCGTTTTTAGCCCAAAAAAACGACCATGTATAGTAAGGCGTTTTTGCCCCCAAAAAAACGACCATGTATAGTAAGGCGTTTTTAGCCCCCAAAAAACGACCATGTAGTAAGGCGTTTTTAGCTGAAAAAAACGACCATGTATAGTAAGGCGTTTGTTTGCCCCAAAAAAAAGACCATGTATACCAAGGCGTTTTTAGCCCAAAAAAACGACCATGTATAGTAAGGCATTTTTAGCCGAAAAAAACAACCATGTATAGTAAGGCGTTTTTAGCCCAAAAAAACGACCATGTATAGTAAGGCGTTTTTAGCCCAAAAAAACGACCATGTATAGTAAGGCGTTTTTAGCCCAAAAAAACGACCATGTATAGTAAGGCATTTTTAGCCCAAAAAAACGACCATGTATAGTAAGGCATTTTTGTCCAAAAAAACGACCATGTATAGTAAGGCGTTTTTAGCCCAAAAAAAACACCATGTATAGTAAGGCGTTTTTAGCCCAAAAAAACCACCATGTATAGTAAGGCATTTTTAGCCCAAAAAAATTACCATGTATAGTAAGGCGTTTTTAGCCCAAAAAAACGACCATGTATAGTAAGGCGTTTTTAGCCCAAAAAAACGACCATGTATAGTAAGGCGTTTTTGCCCCCAAAAAAACGACGATTTATAGGAAGGCGTTTTTAGCCCAAAAAAACGACCATGTATAGTAAGGCGTTTTTAGCCCAAAAAAACGACCATGTAAGGCGTTTTTAGCCCAAAAAAACGACCATGTATAGTAAGGCGTTTTTGCCCCCAAAAAAACGATGATTTATAGTAAGGCATTTTTAGCCCAAAAAAACGACCATGTATAGTAAGGCGTTTTTAGCCCAAAAAAACGACCATGTATAGTAAGGCGTTTTTAGCCCCAAAAAAAAAACGACCATGTATAGTAAGGCATTTTTGTCCAAAAAAACGACCATGTATAGTAAGGCATTTTTGTCCAAAAAAACCACCATGTATAGTAAAGGCGTTTTTAGCCCAAAAAAACGACCATGTATAGTAAGGCGTTTTTAGCCCAAAAAAACGACCATGTATAGTAAGGCGTTTTTAGCCCAAAAAAACGACCATGTATAGTAAGGCGTTTTTAGCCCAAAAAAACCACCATGTATAGTAAGGCGTTTTTAGCCCAAAAAAACGACCATGTATAGTAAGGCGTTTTTAGCCCCCAAAAAACGACCATGTATAGTAAGGCGTTTTTAGTCCCAAAAAACGACCATGTATAGTAAGGCGTTTTTAGCTGAAAAAAACGACCATGTATAGTAAGGCGTTTTTAGCCCAAAAAAACGACCATGTATAGTAAGGCGTTTTTAGCCCAAAAAAACGACCATGTATAGTAAGGCGTTTTTGCCCCCAAAAAAACGACCATGTATCGTAAGGCGTTTTTAGCCCCCAAAAAACGACCATGTATAGTAAGGCGTTTTTAGTCCCAAAAAACGACCATGTATAGTAAGGCGTTTTTAGCTGAAAAAAACCACCATGTATAGTAAGGCGTTTGTTTGCCCCAAAAAAAAGACCATGTATACCAAGGCGTTTTTAGCCCAAAAAAACGACCATGTATAGTAAGGCATTTTTAGCCGAAAAAAACGACCATGTATAGTAAGGCATTTTTGTCCAAAAAAACGACCATGTATAGTAAGGCATTTTTAGCCCAAAAAAATGACCATGTATAGTAAGGCGTTTTTAGCCCAAAAAAACGACCATGTATAGTAAGGCGTTTTTAGCCCAAAAAAACGACCATGTATAGTAAGGCGTTTTTTCCCCCCAAAAAACGACGATTTATAGGAAGGTGTTTTTAGCCCAAAAAAACGACCATGTAAGGCGTTTTTAGCCCAAAAAAACGACCATGTATAGTAAGGCGTTTTTGCCCCCAAAAAACGATGATTTATAGTAAGGCATTTTTAGCCCAAAAAAACGACCATGTATAGTAAAGGCGTTTTTAGCCCAAAAAAACCACCATGTATAGTAAGGCGTTTTTGCCCCCAAAAAACGATGATTTATAGTAAGGCATTTTTAGCCCAAAAAAACGACCATGTATAGTAAGGCATTTTTAGCTGAAAAAAACGACCATGTATAGTAAGCCGTTTTTAGCCGAAAAAAACGACCATGTAAAGTAAGGCGTTTTTTTCGCCCCGAAAAAAACGACCATGTATAGTAAGGCGTTTTTAGCCCAAATAAAGGTAGAAGCTGGACTCGAACCTGGCACCTCTGTGGGGGTAAACCACAGCAATTACCATTTGCCCATCATGGTATACATTCTTTAGTGTGACCCAGTCAGCGGTGATTGGCACTTTAAAAAAAAGTGAGGCGTTTTTAGCCCAAGAAACGATCATGTATACTAAGGCGTTTTTAGCCAAAAAAAACGACCATGTATAGTAAGGCATTTTAAGGCCAAAAAAAACGACCATGTATAGTAAGGCGTTTTTAGCCGAAAAAAACGACCATGTATAGTAAGGCATTTTTAGCCGAAAAAAACGACCATGTATAGTAAAGCGTTTTTAGCGGAAAAAAACGACCATGTATAGTAAGGTGTTTTTGCCCCCAAAAAAACGACGATGTATAGTAAGGCGTTTTTAGCGGAAAAAAACGACCATGTATAGTAAAGCGTTTTTAGCGGAAAAAAACGACCATGTATAGTAAGGCATTTTTAGCCGAAAAAAACGACCATGTATAGTAAGGCGTTTTTGCCCCCAAAAAAACGACGATGTATAGTAAGGCGTTTTTAGCCGAAAAAAACGACCATGTATAGTAAAGCGTTTTTAGCGGAAAAAAACGACCATGTATAGTAAGGCATTTTTAGCCGAAAAAAACGACCATGTATAGTAAGGCATTTTTAGCCGAAAAAAACGACCATGTATAGTAAGGCGTTTGTTTGCCCCAAAAAAACGACCATGTATAGTAAAGCGTTTTTAGCGGAAAAAAACGACCATGTATAGTAAGGCATTTTTAGCCGAAAAAAACGACCATGTATAGTAAGGCATTTTTAGCCGAAAAAAACGACCATGTATAGTAAAGCGTTTTTAGCGGGAAAAAAACGACCATGTATAGTAAAGCGTTTTTAGCGGGAAAAAAAGACCATGTATACTAAGGTGTTTTTAGCCCAAAAAAAACAACCATGTATAGTAAGGCATTTTTGCCCAAAAAACGACCATGTATAGTAAGGCATTTTTAGCCCAAAAAAAGACCATGTATAGTAAGGCGTTTTTAGCAAAAAAAACCCGACTATGTATCGTAAGGCATTTTTGCCCCCAAAAAAACCATGTATAGTAAGGTGTTTTTAGCCAAAAAAAAGACAATTAAAAGTAAGGCCCCCCCACCCAAAAACCCGACAATGTATAGTAAGGCGGTAAGTCCTCTTTATTTCTGCTGTAAAATATTCAGTGGTGAACAACTACAAAGAGGACAAGTTGCTGCATGCCATCATGCATGGTGGGGATTGGTCTCACATATGAACAAAATGTCACCTCAGGGGAAAATGTGTTCAGGACAGCGCAAAAAAAAAGTGGGTTGTCAACTGTATTGCCCTTTTTTTGTCATTCACTCTTTATTTGATGATCCTGTTAGATCACACTTTGATATGCTTTTGTGATTTTCAAAGATAGCAAAATAGGACAGCGGAAATGGCTTTGTTCTTTGCGTTCGACTTGCACAAGTCCTAAAATTAGCCTCATGAAATGGAAAGGTGTACGTGGAATATTGAAAAATAGAACAGATATGACAAGTTTGGTTTGATTCGAAACGCGGCCACTCAATTCATACCGTGAAGCAGTCCAACAATCTGAAACTTCAATTACTCGAACTTGAGCCTCCTCTTGAGGCTCGCATCCCACCCACAGCTTGTCTGGAACCAAAGTCAAGAAACAGATTCGGTCGCCGTGATGCTGATAAAAAGCTGAAACAAAAAAAAACAACAACCAAACTTTCCATGAACAGAAATGTTGCCGCCGTTTTTAATAAGAATAATAATACATTTCATTTGTAAGCGCCTTTCAAAACTCTCAAGGTCACTTTGCAGCCAGCTAGACAGATAGCAAATGGATAAATAGCCAACAATAGCCAACTGAATAGCTAGCTAGACAGATAGCGAATAGATAGATAGCCAGCTACATAGCTAGCTAGCTAGACAGATAACAAATGGATAAATAGCCAGCTACATAGACAGATAACAAATAGATAGCAAATAGATAAATAGCCAACTGAACAGCTAGCTAGCGAGACAGATAACAAATAGATAGCCAATGGCTAAATAACTAGCTAGACAGATAGCAAATGGATAAATAGCCAACTGAATAGCTAGCTAGCTAGACAGATAGCTAATAGATAGATAGCAAGCTACATAGCTAGCTAGCTAGACAGATAACAAATAGATAGCAAATGGATAAATAGCCAGCTAGCTAGCTAGACAGATAACAAATAGATAGCAAATGGATAAATAGCCAACTGAATAGCTAGCTAGCTAGACAGATAGCTAATAGATATATAGCAAGCTACATAGCTAGCTAGCTAGACAGATAGCAAATGGATAAATAGCCAGCTAGCTAGACAGATAACAAATAGATAGCCAATCGATAAATAGCCAGCTACATAGCTCGCTAGACTGATAACAAATAGATAGCAAATGGATAAATAGCCAACTGAATACCTAGTTAGCTACATCACAAATAGATAGCAAATGGATAAATAGCAAGCTACATAGCTATCTAGCTAGACAGATCGCAAATATAGCAAATGGATAAATAGCAAGCTACATATCTAGCTAGCTAGACAGATAGCAAATTGATAGCAAATGGATAGCCAGCTACATAGCTAGCTAGACATATAACAAAGATAGCAAATGGATAAATAGTCAGCTACATAGCTAGCTAGACAGATATCAAATGGATAGCAAATGGTTAAATAGCCAGCTACATAGCTAGACAGATAGCAAATAGATAGTAAACGGATAAATAGCCAGCTACATAGCTAGCTACCTAAACAGATAGCTAATAGATAGTATATAGCTCATAGATAGCAAGATAGATAATAGATAGCTAGCTAGATAGCGAATATGTTTCCTGACTCAAGTAGCTAGCTATATAGCCAATAAATAGTAATCTAGATAGATAGATGGCTAATAGATAGCTAGCTAAATATTACACTGCTTGCTCATTCTCGTGGTGTGTGTTTACGCGGTAATCCGGTGACTCAATTAATGATGGGTAATTAAACGATTCAAATCATGAGATACACTTGGGTGGGGGAGGGAGAGATAAGGCCAAGTTGGTGTTTATCGTGATCATGTGACAGATGACAAGCAGTGACGGGATGGCAGTGACTGACCTGTTGCAGTCGTCGTTGGACAGTCTGCGGCTGAATGGATACATGGCTTGAGGAGCGTCAATGCGGATGTGGAACTGTCGCTGCTTGGAATTGAAGCGGATTTACATCAAACAGGAGATGTGAGACAATCTACTTGTGTTAATGGAGGCTACAGCTTGGTGTTTGCTTTCAACCTTTAGCTTGTAGCAGACGTGCACATTCCACCATGATGTCCCTTATCCACTGGTGAAAAGGATGCTTTGATCCTCTCTTATCTAGAACTGCTTCAAAGAACACATAGGGTGCAGAAAGTGCTTAAGATCTGTTGTATTGTGTGACATTATTTGTTATTTAGTTTTTTTCATTCTTTTGACTTCAAGATGGTTCCCAGCAGCTCCTGTATTTTAGTTTTCTACTTCTTCCTTTCCTCTTAGTTTTATCACTTTGCTGCTGCGAAATGTAAATTTATCCACTGTGAGACTAATAAAGGCTAATCCAATCCGAGAATGGTAGCCTTTCAATATTGCATGAGTCAGGATGCTAGTCAAAAGGAAACTAACAGTGCAGTGTGATGTCATTTCCATGAAAACGATTAACAGTGTTAATCAAAAGTCTAAGTGCTGAAATTAAGGCTTATTGGATTCGAGGTTGGTTAAATTTGCGGTAGATGATCGCATAGCGAGTTGTCATTCCAATTTGGATCATGCGACGGAAAGTGCTGAAAATGTGTTTCAGGGCCTTCGGGTCGATGTGGGGTCTCCACATCTTGATCTGTGGTGAGTGGAATTAAAAATACATTACAAAAAACATTGACATGCAATCTTGCTCAAGCAGGAAGAGCCATTAATGATTAAAAGCAGTGAAAGGGGGGACCGAGCATGCGCTGCTATCTTGTGAATGTGTAACTCAAACGATGAATCCTGCAAAATGGTCAAGACAACTGAACGACCTCCACCCCCCGCGCTAGCCATTCGTGGTGAATTTTTAAGACGATCGCAAGCAAAAGTTGGACCGTAACCTTGTTTTGGTGAATAAGACGATTAACGTCTGAACGTTTGTTTTCAATCGGATGATCCCGTTTAATCTTGTGTTGACGAAACATTTGCAATCTGCTTCAATTTGCTGTGGCCAAAAACGCACAATCACACCCCCCCCCCTCTTGTCAGTCAGAAAACAATTTCTGCAAATGGTGGGGTCTGTTGCTTTCTGAATATGAGCCTGAATATTTTATCAGTGATCAGATGCACAGCAGATGCTCCACTTTGCCCTTGATTTGGATGCAAGTGGTGGGGAAAGTCGCTCGGGTTTGAAGACCCCGACAATTTGAAGGGTCACAGTTCAGCGGCGTAGCGTCAAATGAGGCGGACGGGATGTTGGGTCATATTACCTGCACGTTGCTCTTGAACTTGCCACTTTTGCTTCTTTTGCGTCACTAGGATGACAAAGCAAAAATTCAAACAAAATAGGATTTAAAACATGGTTTCAAACTCAAGGCCCGGGGGCCAAATCCTGACCCGCCACAAAAATCGGCATTTATATTTAACTTTTCTTCCGTGCGCAAGCTGGGATGATCATCTCGCAGCCTGGTGATGATACAACCCCCCCCGTGGGTGGTCTTAATGGTCAACAACTGCTCTGTCAACTGGGCTGCACCCAAGCTCTGAAGAGGTGATGAGACTCAACAGGCCGTGTAAGTTCACGCCGGGTTAAGCACAGTTGGGGGAAGATAAAGAGGAGCTCTTCATTTTTTTCAGATTTCTGTGCCGGGAATATTTTATTTTGGCTTCACGACCCCCCTCCCCCCTCCCCCCTTGTTGCTTTCAAGCACATCCTTCCTTCTCCCCATCTGCTCCCAATGAGTAAACAGAGCTAGACACGTTCAATGGTGTAAAATATTTGTCCTGTCATTCTGTGACAGAAAAGTGGCAATCACACAAGCAAAAACATGCCTCCAGTGAACAGGTCATGTTGTCTACACGCCACGTCACTTTTTGTATCCCAATACTAGTCCCCGATGACATTTTTTTTTTAAACAGGGAGAACAGAGGGGAATACCTGATATCTGTTTCACTTAAAGTGGAAAACTCTCAGGTTACATTCAACTGTAGGTCAGGTTCCCTGCATTTTTTGTTCCCGGTTTTCCCACAGAGGCACAATATTCTATGCATGAAACACCACACAGGGAACCAGACACCGTGGTCTCCCCAAAACCAGCAAAAAAAAGAGTTGGAAAGCTCATCTTTCAACTCCCACGTCTCACGCGGGGGTGGGGGTGTAGGATAAAGGAGTTTCGATGATAGACTGCCGGATGGAAATTGGCAATCCGGAGTTGAAAGTAGCTTCAGATTTGAAAGTATAAGAAGTCACATAATAGTAATTTACCTGAAATACTTTCAACAATGTGTTCCTTCAAGAAAGCCTAAAATATAGAAGTTATATGAAATATGATAAAAACAATGACTGCGATCTACTTCTTAAGCCTCACATCAAAATAAGGTCACGACGGACCAGATAAGAGCGCGGAAAAAAAAAAAAAAATCTACTGGACCCTCCGCACCCTGCCCACCACCTTTTCCAGCTACTCCCCTCATTATAATCATTGTAGCTCCAGCTCTTAACTCACTTGAACCGCTGTCTGCTTGATACTTTGCATATTGTCTCACTTAATGTTCATGATAGGTACATGCCTATTAGCCTTTATTAGTGCTCCTCCACACTTATTTGTCATTTCTTTTTTATGATGATACTAGTGCAGCCTGTTCAACCAGAGACAAATTCTTTATATGTTCTACATACTTGGCCAATAAAAATGATTCCGATTCTGATAAATATCCAGCAGTAGTCTCTACAAATCATGTGAAGGATAGTACAGTCAGTCCTTGGGTTACAATAGTCCTTGTACCTTCTACAATTTTTACAAATGAAACTCATCAACTTACTCGGAACATTTGCTGGCTCTAAAAAAAAAGTACATAATGCATCATTTCGGCATACCTGAAATACCAAGTCACACTTGTTTATATAGCTCTTCGTCTCAAACAGGGCTTGCACATGTCCACAGTTGACATCCTATGACCTTAACCCCCAGGAGGGCAAGGAAAACCAAACAAAAAAAAAATCATTTAACACTATTGTACGATGCAATGATGTAAAATTCGCCATCTTGAAGTCAAAACAACAACTACAAAAAAATAATAATGTGACACAACACAAAAGACACAGACAGTCATTCAATCTTAAGCACTTTCTGTACACTCTTGGCTTCATTAAGCAGTTCTAGATCAAAGTGTCCTTTTCACCAGTGGATCAGAGACGTCAAGGTGAAATGTACACACCTACTACAAGCTAAATGTTGAAAGCAAACACAAAGCTGTAGCGTCCATTGATGACATATTATGTCCCATGTAAATCCGCTTCAATTCCAAGCTGTGGCAGTTCCATAAGAGAAAACAAAAAAAAAAAAAAAGAGCAAGGCTCGCGAGAGCCAAAACGGATGCCTACTCGGGCGCCATCTTGGACTTTCTTTTTCAGTAATATATAAACAGAACTAAAAACCTCCAATTATTCATCATCAGCAAGCCCTCTCCTGTCACTTAAGTTCACTCGAGTGTCCTTCGGTTTCACTCAGGTTACTGTCAATCTGCCTGTACGCTTGAAAAGACATTAATTTGAAAATCAAATATCATTTTTTTTTTAAATGAGGGCCCAAAAGCGTCATAGCAAAGCAATGGGATGGATCACTGTAGATGTTATACAAGAATCAGCAAGTGGAAAGCCAGTCCAGACAAGTCAGGAAAAAACAAAGCATCATCTGTTTGGGTGTTTTGAAGAAATGAGACATAACAACTGCAAAAGGGGGGCAGGTATGAATCCTTGTGGGACTCCAAATGCTCAAGCAGCTCTCCTCTGCTCAAAGTAACATTTCATTGATTTTTTTTTTTTTTTTTTTTTTTGGGGGGGGGGGTTTCTCTGCGCAGTGACAAGGTAGAAATGAGATCAGACATCAGAGGTCCGACTCAATTGTGGCAAGGATGGAAAAGGTTTGAGATTTTCATGCATTTGGAGAGGGGTGGGGGGGGGTATGCAATCTGGCAGCGTTTTGCTAACGGGGATCGTCTAGTTCGGAAGCAGCTGCCTTGACCCACTTCTCCTTTGCGTACGATATTGATGCGGCGAGAATGTGCCAAGTAGATGGGGAAACATTTTTGTTTCTTTTTGCAGGGGGACGTCTTAGATTTTTTTTTTAGCTTGAACCGGCAAACAGGCGGTGGAATCAAATGACAATCCGCCGCTTGACATTGCCAGACACCATGTCCAGCGCTTTATCAGCACCCAAGCATGAAAAAAAAAAAATAATAATAATAATTTGGGAATGGCGCTTGTTAGGCTCATTATTAATGAAGCAGGAATCAAAAGTAAAAACAAAAGCTTCTTTAATCTTTGGGATGCCACAAAATGTAAGTGCCTACCTCGAAGGGCAGGCATTCCCAGGGGAGAAGAGAGAAGAGAAGGAGGGGCTATTTGGGAGAGCTTTTTGTAAAGACAGATAGGATGTGATGTCATGACAGGAAGTCCGAGAAAATAAAATGATTTAAAGACTGACAAAATGTAACATCATGACAGGAAGTCCAGGAAAATAAAACGGTGTGTAAGGAAATAGAAAAGATGTTTAAAATGCGTTTGTATAGCGAATTGCCCTAACAGCGCTCTACGTCATATTTTCAATACTCGGATAAATACGTGAATAGGCAGTGAAAAGTTGAAAGCAACAATCAAGCAAATAACAGCTCAATTTATCAAGAGACTGTCTGTCGCGTCACAGGGTATATTTTTGGGCTCGTCTTCTTGAGGAAGGCAAACAACTCCAAGACATGGCACGTTTCGACTCGACCAACTGACATCATTTAAGAGCGGAAACAGCGATGATGTCGATGGCTTGAAGCGGAATGATGTCAGTGAACACAATCAACTAAACCGTCACCAAACCGCGAAAAAGTCAACCCCAACCCCATTCTGGACTTGGGTGTTCTAGATTCAACAAATATGTGGCTAGCATGTTAGCATGTTTAGAACCCGCATGACAGTAGCCTGAAAATTAGCTTTGCCAAAACTGCTAATTGTGATTTTACAAAGGGCTATATTTCCTTTTCAGACAGATTTTCTTATAAGCCCTAATAAGTCAAATTGGCATTTAGAAACTGCATTTTGTATTTCTTTGGGGTACCTTTGTGCGATATTAACCCTTTCGTGCATGCCTGCAACACGCTAACATGTTAAGCTGTCCACTGCAGTAAACACCGTCCCTCAAAGGGTTCAAGTAGGTTTGATCAACTAAAAACCTAAAATGCAACGAACACAAAAATCAGGGAAATGGTGGAAATAAGTTATTTTTCATAGCACTGCAACAAACAAAGACCATTAACACATTCACTGCCAGACGATGTGCAAAAATGTCTTCACTCCAGTGCCAGGGTTTTTGTCATTGTCAATGAAATTCCAGTACCTACAAAATATTGAGTTTAGGGACTACATAAACATTCAATAAGTTGTTAGAAACCTTAGACTATCTTCTTTCATCATAAAAAAACAAGTTAATTCCTAAATGATATGCGGCTGGAGTTATATGAGCTTGAAATGAGGGTGGCTGTCCAAAATACATACACATTGGTTGATATTGTATAGCGCTTTAACAACAGCTGAAGCTGGAACAAAGCGCTCGCATGGAAAAAAAGGGAAATGCTGCCCCCGTTGTGGAAGAGAAAAAAAAAAAAAAAAAACATTGCCAGAGGTTTGACCAGCGCTTGATCGGCACCCAAGCATGAAAAAGCAAAACCCGAACACATTCGGAAATGGCGCTCTATGTCATATTTTCCATTCCTGAATAAATTTGGGAATGGCAATGACTCAGTTACATCGCTTTTGAAGTCATTTTAGAAAGGAACGGAACCACGCAATTGGAAACTTGGTGTCTAGTTTTTCCCAGTAGCCTATCTCATATTTCTTCTGTTAAACAGCCCTTTGTGTTTTCAAACCCCCCAAAAAAATACATAAAAAATACAAATCATACGCTTTCCCCTTCCTGAATCTTCTCAACATTGAGCCATTGATACGAAAATAAAAGAGCTCAAGTTGCCTGCGTGTTCATTCACGAGTGATAAACGGACGCAAACAAACGGGGAGAGTGAAAAGGTTAACCCCATTGTTCGGAAATCAACATCCTGAATGGTATAATCCCGCGTAAACACACACCACGAGAATGGTCGTACTGTAGCCCACATCCAGCGTTTGCCCTACACAGGATTAAAAAAAAAAAACAGAATAAAAGTAAATGGGACAAAGGAGCTGCAGATGGTTTTTGCGGCAGTACAATTGAGAGAAATAAACACAAAACGATAGGAGCGTTGTTGTCATGATTTACAGCAGAGGTGCTCAATATGGCGATCGAGGTACTGATTCTGTCCAATTTATTTTCCTAATTATCAACCTTGGGGCAAAAGCATTTTCATGGGAGCTGGTCCTTGAACAAAGGGCAGGACTCGAAAAAAAAAAAAAAAAGTCACGTTTCCACCTCCTAGCTGCTGCAGGCTATCCAGATTTACTTCAAACCTGATATAACCTGTCTACCTGCATAAAATTCTCCCGAGTCCCTTACCCCTTCCAGGCCTTCTCTTTCTCTACTTGTACTCATTCTACCCGCATCCACAAACACCCACGTCCTCAGACCTCATTGCATCTCGTTGTAAACAAAACCTACAGCGTATCAACACTGTGGACTGTCGAGTAGGACAAAACGAGTTGCTTGGTGACCTTTTAAAATGCGAATGAAGCCCTACTCATTCTTCACGATAGACAAAATGGCGTAAATCAAGGGGTGCTCACACTGTTTCAGCATGGGAGCTACTTTTCAAGTCAAAATGATCTACCCGATATATTTACTGAAGAATATATTGTGGATTCTTGCAACTTATGTTATATGTATGTATAACCGCATATGTTATTATGTTTATAATGACAAAGAGCGCCATTCCTGAATTTGTCCGGGTTTTGTTTTGTTCTTGCTTGGGTGCTGATAAAGCACTGGCCAGACCTCTGGCAGTGTTTTTTTTTCCTCTTCCACAAGGGGCAGCATTTCCTTTTTATTTCATGTCTGCGCTTAGTTTCCAGCTTCAGCTATTGTTAAAGCGCTATAAAAACCAATATGTATGTATTGCATTGTACTTTGGACAGGTGGCCTCATTTCAAGCTCATATAACTCCAGAACCATAACTTAGGAATTACCTAACTCTTTTTTCTGATGAAAGAAGAGAGTCGAAGGTTTCTTACACTGCAATGAATGTTTATGTAGTCCGAAAACTCAATATTCTGTGGGTCTTGGAATTTGAGTGACAATGACAAAATATGTACAGTATGTATTTCATTGTATTCTGGACAGCCACCCTCATTTCAAGATCATATAACTCCAGAACCATAATTTAGGAGCTAACTTCTTTTTACTGATGAAAAAAAGAGAGTCTAAGGTTTCTTACTTATTGAATGTTTATCTAGTCCTAAAACTCAATATTCTGTGGGTCCTGGAAATCAAGTGACAATGACAAACCAATATGTACAGTATGTATTCCATTGTATTAAGGACAACTGCCCTCATTTCAAGCTCATATAACTCCAGACCCATAACTTAGGAATTAACTCTTTTTTTCTGACGAAAACTTTCTTACGCTGTATTGAATGTTTATGTAGTCCTAAAACTCAATATTCTGTGGGTCGTGGAATTTGAGTGACAATGACAAAAACACTGGCAGTGAAATGGACACATTTTTTGCACATCATCTGGCAGTGAATGAGTTAATTTGAAATATTTTTACCTCCATGTTATAATGTATGTTATTATTATTATTATTATGAGTACACTTGCGGATGTATTGATATTGTCTGAGTATTTACAATAAGTACAACAGTGTATCTTGGACATTGTTTGTAAATTGCACATGGCCAATGTTCACAAAAGATTTGGTGATATGGCTTCCCTCATAATCAGACGTTAAATTTACCAGATTCTTGCACACAGAGTCGATCCGTGTACTACTATGTATGTCATCGGACATGAGTCTGTGCCGTGTCAAATCGTTTAGTCTGACCACTTGAAATCCAAGATTTACAGTAAAAGGCAAATGCTGAATCAAGCCAGCGGCTAATGTAAACACCGCACCGAACATTCCGCGGTGCCGATGAGTTCTGCAGACAGAAACAAATGGTAGTCAAAGGAAGGTGCATTATTTCAACGACTGGGACGCTCATCTGACGTTTTCTCTTTTGCCGTATGAATATTGATCGTCCCTGGAAACGGCTTCATGCCGTTTTGAGAAGATGAATGGTATTATTTTCTTTGTCATAATTTGGAAATGGCTTGGAAATCAATTGCAATGTCGAGTGGTGGCAAAATATGGAGTCAAGTCGGACTGTGTTAACTTTTTGGTATTTTGCCCGTCTGATGGAACAAACACAAAGTATGGTCCACATTCTGGAAAAGGAAATAAAATGTTGTGAAGGAATAATGGCTGAAACGTTAACTTTCAATAGTATGGACCAAAACAAAGATAATGACTGCAATTAACATACTGTGCAAAACTGTTACCACTCCCGTGCCAGGGTTTTTGTCATTGTCACTCGAATTACAAGATACACAGAATATTTAGTTTTAGGACTACATAAAAATTCAGTGTAGCGTAAGAAACCTTAGACTCTCTTCTTTCATCAGAAAAAAGGTTAATTCCTAAATGATATGGGTCTGGAGTTATATGAGTTTGAAATGAGGGCGGCTGTCCAAAATACAATGAAAAACATTGGTTTATATAGCAATTTAACTAACACTGAAGCTGGAACAAAGCGGTAACATGGAAAAAAAGAGGAAATGCTGCCCCCTTGTGGAAGGGAAAAAACATTGGCATCTGACCAGCGCTTTATTGGCACCCAAGCATGAAAAAACAAAACCCAAACAGATTTAGGAATGGTGCTTTACCTCCTATTTTCAATTCCCGAATACATTTGTGAATAGCAGTGAATGACTTAATGAACTGTGGAGAATCATGGCTGAAACTTTGACTCTCGTTAATATGGACAAATAAAGATAATTATTATATAAAAAAAACATCTCTAACATGTTATTTGCTTGCGGCACGATTTTTTTGATGCTAACGTAAACAAACCAAAAAAAAGCACAAATCATCCATTTGATTTGACTCAGTGGAAAAAAAAGCACAGCTGCTCCTGGAGCAGCCCCTGCGCGTAAATCTCTCCAGCTGTCGCTAACATCTGCATAGGCAGCAGCCTGACACTGCGCTGCGATGGAAGCGTTTGGCGAGCAGAAAGTGCTGACCACAACTTGGCAGCATTAATGCATACGTGTGTCCTAGCTTTGTTTTTTTTTGTTTTTTCTAAGAACAAGATTTTTTTTGTCCTCTTCTGTGGCTTGCTGTCCTATCCTCTAGTTAGTTTAACAATTACCAACGCTAATGACCAATAACGTACGTCTCCGAAAGGAAACGTCATAGCTCTCAAAAAGAAAGCCTGTCCATTCCCTCACTATGTCTCACGTCGTCCTGTCCATCCACATTCATCCCCCCCGCCCAAATTCAGATGCGAGCCCTGTGCTCCCTTTTACTTTTCAGCCACAGAAATCTGGCGGGGCCTCGTTTCCTGACAACAACAACAACCAGAAAGCCATCTAAGCGATGCAAGTCAGCCGCAATTGGATTTTTTTTTTTTTTTTTTATACATTGAGCGATGCGCCAGGCTGTACGCCCACCCGTCTCACTTCTGATGCCGCACAATAATCAATGATCGCAAATAATCAACATTATATGGGAAACTACATAAGAAACAGTTATAGCAAGTGTACTCTATTTTATTTTTATTTTTTTTATCGATCGAGAAGATATTGCCTTTTATCATCTTTATAGCAGTGACGGCCTGCAAAGCCTGCTCTGCTGGCCTAAAAATATCTCAATCCGGGACTGATGTGAATTATATTTTTGTTCATGAATTTTTTTATTAAATACATTGTCTTTCAGATTCTTTTCATTGTTTTTCCCCTATTGCACTGCTTCCAGATGTGTGTTTTCGTATCAAAGTACTTAACCAATCACATTTCAGCCATCATTTGTTACCAGGGAGTCAGAAATCTACCTGTACGCCTTCACAATCAGTTCTGCAGGCCCTGTTACGTCAAATGTGTCCATCAAACTGTTGCTCTAACCAATCAGATTTCGAGTTGGCAACCCACAAGGGGTGCGAGCCCCTTCTTGAAGGTGCTGGTCAAAGTCAGAGTTTATTCTAGTGACTAGCCAATCATAAATTACGATAACTGAACAAATTCAACAATGGCACTCTGCGTCATTTTCAATTCCCGAATAAATTCGTGAATCGCAGTGAATGAGTAAATAGCCGCTAGTGACAAGACCATTTTGGCAAAAGCTAGCAAACCGTACCGGTTGCGAGCTGCATAAGCAAATATATTGTTGTGTCAATTTAATAGTGGTTTTGTGGCTGAAGCAGGAGAAGAAATGGAATTATTTGCAGATTTACTGTTAAAGCCTTTTTCAAGACGGGCTTTTCAAGAAAAAATGGACACCATTAAAAAAGGTCGGTCAGTTATTTCCAGGCTAATGGTACCCTCTAGTGGACTTGTAGTAAATCACACCACACTTTTTTCAGTCTGGATTGATTCAGACGTAGCACTACTGAAGGCCTAGCGATGAAATCCATGGCCCACCACTGCTTTGGAGAATCCGAAGATGTGCAGGTAGGACCACAACGGGATAAAAAAAAGACAAAAATTAGCATGAGCCTGACAAGTGATTGATAGACAGCACAGGGGGGTTGTGAGATTAGCGCAGTTTAAAGACGCGAAAAGTAGGCCAACGGCAGAGGGACATTCTGCCATTTTTTGGCGTTTTAATTATTTATTTATTGGGCTTGTTTTTCTTTCAGGTTTTTTTTTTTGGGGGGGGGGTAGATTTAGTCGGTGTGGGAAGACAAGGCCAGTGCTCACCGAACATTTCAAGCACGTTATTTATAACGCTCCCTTCCAAGAATTCCCTCCCGGGTCGTCATTGCCCACAGAGCACAAAAGGATGGATGGATACTCACCATAAATAAGCAGCAGAGCAAAGCCAAAACCTCAATGTTTTCTCACTATGCTTTGTTTCGGTGCCTTGGACATCTCGAGCAGTAACGAGCAGTCCAAATGTGCTGGATGCGTCGCGCAGAGCAGATCAGAACCGATCTTTGGCATGTAATTGACTAAACGGAGGAACAGAGGATGCGGTGACGTGGATTTAAAAAAAAAAAAAAAACAATAAAGTGGTGTTTAGGTGTCAATCGCAACTGAAAAAAAATGTAATCGTATCATTTCCACTGTCGCAAACAGGACGAATTTACTGCTCATCTGTTTTCGATCAGAGTTTGCGGTTTGAAAATGTAATTGCTAAGCAGTTCATAGTATCCATTATTTATAGCAATATGACAACATTGAATTGTAACTAGCCTCAAATGTGGACTGCTTTTACTTTGAAGCATTTGTCACAAATTACATGCCCTGGGAAAATATTTGCATTCTGGGGATGTTGAGAGCCATGCTTTTCATTTGGCAAAAAATTATGTCAACTTCTTACAACATACAACGAAAAGGAGCTAAGGCGTCCGTGTGAAAGTTGATGCTCTTGCACATACAGTACAAAGTAGTCGGCCCTACTACCCTTCCAGATCAGTTTTTGCGTTTCTCAAAGAGATCCGTCAAAAAATATCACCTGATTAAAAAAAAAAACCGCATGCAGAACGGCACATTTTTGGGTGGACCAGCAAAAAAAAAACGCTCAAAAAAAAAAACAATGCTCGTTATCACATTCATCACCTGGTTTTTGTCATTTTCACTCAAATACCATGACCCACAGAATATTGCGTTTTAGGACTAAATAAACTTTCAATGCAGCATAAGAAACCCAAGACTCTCTCCTTTCATCAGAAAAAAAAGAGTTAATTCCTAAATGATGTGCGTCTGCAGCTATATGAGCTTGAAATGAGGGTGGCTGTCCCAAATACAATGCAATACATACATATTGGTTTATATAGCGCTGAAGCTGGAACAAAGCGCTAACATGGACAAAAGGGAAATGCTGTCCCCTTGTGGCCATGACCAGCGCTTTTTCAGCACCCAAGTAAGAAAAAAGTAATGTCGAACAAATTCGGGAATGGCGCTCTACGTCATATTTTCAATTTGTGAATGGCCGTGAATGAGTTAAATGGGGCTTAAAGGATCTCATTTCTGCGCAGCCAGTGGATCATCGGCCTGAGTAAATCTGCAAACACACACGATGATGCACACGCGCGCTGAGAGAGCGGATTAGTTGAATATGCTCAGTGTGACACCTCACCAACTGCAGAGATGCTGCATGTGGTTAACCTGGCGGAGAACATCTTTGCTGCCGAAATGAGAGTGTCAACACATCATCAGGCTTCATATCACACCTCGCGCTATGTGTTCTAGGCACATTGTCATATCCGGAACAAGAAGGCGGATAGCACAAGTGGCTGATGAGATCAATTTGAGAGAGGAGGACGAGGCTTATTGCTCAGTGAAGAAGATGATTGCAAGGAAGTTGCCGAATTCAAGTGGCGCCGATATGGCGTGTCGGATCTGTGCACTGTAAACACACAAAAGTGGGATTTTTCAGTCCGTCTCGTCGCCGTCAATAGTGGGGGGGGAAATCAGCAGATCATGAATTTTAAAACCTTCTCTTGACACTGAAACATTATACAGCGGTGGCTGCTGACAGAATGATGAACAGTTGGGCTCGGCGGCAATACAAGAGCAACGCTGAGGTAAATGACACACAGGGGGGTAGAAGAAGGTGTGCCTATAATGAATGAATGAACAAGTGCGAGTCATTAAAAAATATATATATATGTATATATATATATACAAAGAGAGAGGGTTAAAATTGTACAGCTGAATTTGTGTACACAGTCCGCATGCATGCAGCAACGCGATCCAAATGAAATAGGGTGTATTTATGGCCTTGTTTTATTTTTTTTATTAGTCTTCACATCTATCGGTGCCAAGCTGACGGCCGGATTAAACGATGCTGTCAAGACTTGCACAAGGAGCGATTCAGGTCATTGAAATACAACGGTGAAAATTACACTTAAAGGACAACCCGCCATGTCAGTCGGGTTTGTTTGGTTCTTCGGTGGTTTAATGCTTCACTGATGGTATGCAATGTTGAAGGAAGGGTGGCAAAGGTGTTGTTCGCAAACTTATTCCATACCTGCCAATTTATATGTTTTCCCCGTATTTTATGTTTTTTTTTTTTCAGTGGCGGGCTATCAAGGGCCTCCAAGGCCTTCGCTGCTGGCCTAAAAACATCTGAATTCTTATTAAATAATTCCAAATTGTCTTTCAGCTTCCTTTTATTGCGTTTCTCCGGTTATGCGTGTGTTTTCGTATTTAAGCATGTAACCAATCACATTTCAGCCATCATTTGTTAATGCTGCCCTCTAGTGAACTTGTTGTAAATCACACCAGACGTTTTTCAGTCTGGAATGATTCAGACATAGCACTACTGAAGGCCTAGCGATGAAATCCATGGCTCGCCACTACGTTTTTTACATCATTTTAAATAATATACGGCGTACTACAACTTTGATACGGAAAAAACAAATGTTAACCGATCTTTCCAAGACCATCTTGGCTCGAATCCAGTTTGTCTCAACTGCGGGTAGCCAACGACAATGCTGCCGCCGATCGCTACTATTGTCCACTGTAAAACCCAATAAGTTGAAAGTACTCGAATTTTTTATGGCAACTGGTTACGTCAAAATTTTTGAGTACAGTTTACTCAAAAGTTTTGAGTAACCTGTACAGGTTACTCAAAACAGGTTACAGGTTACTCAAAACTTTTGAGTAAACTGTACTCAAAAATTTTGACGTAATCAGTTGCCATAAAATTTTTTAGTACTTTCAACTTGTTGGGTTTTACAGTGTGTCACGGCGAACCAGCAAAAGTAATCCTCAATACTGCGTACGGTCAGAATGATTCAGACATAGCACTACTGAAGGCCTAGCGATGAAATCCATGGCTCGCCACTACGTTTTTTACATCATTTTAAATAATATACGGCGTACTACAACTTTTATACGGAAAAAAAACAAATGTTAACCGATCTTACAAAGACCATCTTGGCTCGAATCCAGCTCCAGGTCTGCATCAAAAGACAAAGCAGTATTCAACACAAAAAAACTGTCTCATGCCGCTCCAAGGCCAAAGACTTTCCGGAGAGATTCAACCATACTATTATAAACATATTTTAACTGTTGCGTCATTGAACAATGCCACCCTCGACTCAATCGGAAACTCAACTGGTGCCTCTCGCGCTTGGAAAATGTCAAAACTATTATCGGCACGGTGAGATCTTGTTACCGGGGAAAAGCGAAAAGTTTTTTTCATGGTCGTGAGGCGTAAATCTGGAGGCACTCCTCCAGAGTGATGCGACCTTTGGCAACAAAACAACATTGTGTCAGAGTTACTCTTCTTCCCCTTTTCTTGTGTGTCGTGCGCATTCCTCCGTGGCGCTGCCAGGCCTTGAGGTCACAGGGCACACCCACGCAGGAGAGCTAGGCAAGACGGGTCAACCCGGAAATAAGAGGCGAGGGGGCCGCCAGGCAAGGGTGCGCTCCCGTAAAATATGTCTGAACTGGTTTGCGAGAGAGTTTGAGGAACAATCTTTCACAGTGAGTGGCGAGGGGCCAGCGCACAGAAGAGTCGTTGTCCTCGTGCCTCCGTCCGCTTCGGTGGCGAGGCTCGCACTGCACTGTGATCTCTACGTATGACCGCTAGCACCCGGGTCGGGTTCTGTAGGGGCACTTATGCAACCCACACGGTGCCGACACCTGGCGAGATGAAAAGCAGGCAGGCTCATCTTACACCGGCGCTCAAAATATGCCATCATAACACCCGCGGAATATTGCGCTCACTGATTTGGAGCTCATGTAATCCGCTCAGGGTGAGGTTTAACAGATACCGCTGCCATGGTGGCTGTTGTCAGGGAAACAGGGGGGCCCAATACAAATCTTCCAGCGGCCGCTGATTGTTTGACTTTGTCGAGGCTCAAAAGGAGGATTTTGGGGATTGTTACTCAATCTGGCGGGAGGATCTGAAAATTTCCCACTGCGAGCAAACTTGATAATGTACGTCAAGCATGAGTTGAATGAGCTGAAAATGGCATGCCGCTGGAGAGCCAGAGCCGAAGGACTAAATCCATCTCGTCTAGATGTTATGGAATGAATAACATTTCACGTCTGTTTTAGTCACAGCGTATGATAAGAAAAAAAAAGACAAATTGCGTGATGCTTGTCATAGGAAACAGGTGCCAAAATGCACTTAATCACATCGCATAGGGTGAGAAGAATAGAAGCCGTGTCCACTTGAATGGGCTGCAGCTGCATAGCGCATGTTGCATAAACAAGTTTGGGAGCATATTGCACGACGCATTCATGCGAGGATATGACTGTTCAGCATGGACAATGAGAGCCAAGGAGAGCCCGCGACTGTGATAAATGAGCCAACGCATATCAGAGAGTTGTGGAAGTACAGGTTATTTTTCCTCCTTGAAAATTGTTATCGCAAGCAGACAGCATTGTCACAATGACCTTGTAGCAGTATTTCATTTTCTATTTGATTTTTGCTTATTCATATTTTAATAAACGCTCTATTAAATATAATCCATTAAAGAGTTTAGCTGCGTGAAGATGAGAAAAAGGTCATTTACTATAGACGTTAAATAGTTTACACAAATGCAATTGCTGTTTGCAAAAGCCAAAATCATAACTAATATTTATTGTATTATTGATCATTTTATTTATGGTTTTATTGTTCTGGTGTTTGTTGTTCTTTTAATTGTAAAGCGTCCTTGGGTGATTTGAAAGGCACTTGTAAATTAAATGTATTATTAATTATTATTATTACTATTATTATTAGTAGTAGTAGTATAACTATTATTATTACTAGTATCACTATTATTATTAACTAGTATAACTATTATTATTATTACTACTAGTAAAACTATTATTATTACTAGTATAATTATTATTATTATGAGTATAACTATTATTATTATTATTATGTAGAGTGCAGATAGGGAACAGGATTCAGATGGATAATTTTAACTATTATTAGATATAAATTATATTTACAGAGCTATCACGACTATTTCTCAAATAAAAATAATATAAAAATATCACAAAAAAATAGATCAATAAACATTCCTGCTGTGTGTGCCATGGCTGCATGGAGTTCACACTTTCACAAAAAAAAAAAAGAGTAGAAGAAGAAAATTGCTATTTATCTTTATAAAACTCGGGTTAGAAAGAATCTACGTCTTCAAATATGAGTGTGAATGTTGGTTATTTAAAGTAATAGTCATTTTGGAAGTATTTTGTTGATACTGTATTTAAAATGGCTTTTTCTGTCATGATGTTAAGTATGTGGCTTTTGTATTGACAAGAACAAATATTTAAAAAATAATGACAAAAGAGACATTCACAGGTTAAACTGTATATATTAAGAAGGTATGTTGGTTTTGTTTTGTCGATATGTTGTCATTTACAAACCATATATGAGCGTCTTTTCATATTTTAGTACGCTTCCTGGTAGTGACGTCACGACTGCGGGAGGAGCAAGGGAGAGAGGGGAAGGGCGGGGCAAAGTCTGTTCGGACCAATCAGTAATCCGCATGCAAATGTTAGCATGTCGTCAGCGCGCAGCGAAGCAGTCAGTTGTTGACGTTGCGCGAAAAAAGGCTCAGTCCGGATCTCGCAACGCAAAAGTCGGCGAGCTACTCCGTCTTCACGGCTGCGGATGGCCGCTTAACCAAAAGAAAAGACCTTGTTCTTTCTCATTGATGCGACACAAGCGGATATTTCTCATCTTATTTTGGAATCTTCTAGAGGAGCTGCAAAATGAAATATAAAGTAAGTGACTGTGTTCACGATGGGCTCGGGTGTCATAAAGCGGGTTGCAGTTCACAGGCTTATGAATTAAGTTTTAGACCGGAGTTCAACTATGTCGGGTTAACGGAGTGAATGGTCTCAAAATCCTCTGTGTTTGGAAGATGAAAAACGAACTGTCACTGTTTGCTACTTGGACGATTGCTTGCTTCCACGCTATGATTTTTTTCCCCTTTCTAATCTGTCGCCCCTATTCCAACAGTCGTTTGAACGGCAGGGGCGTAAATAGGGCAAACATGTTACTCGGTTTTACCACGCTGAGCACCCCGAGGAAGAAAATGACATTCAGTCTCCGTTTTGCTATTTATTTTACCATTGCTTCTTAACTTGCGTTTAATTCTTCTTATTATACAATGTAATAACCTGTCCAAATGGAAAGAGGGGCAACATACCGTTACAATAGTATATAGATACACACCTAATGCTACCGCCCAATACATTAACACAACCGTTTTAAGATGGTCTGTTGGAACAGTACTTTAATATTTTGTCCTCTGTCTCGCTTTATTGAATTTCGGTAAACGATTCACCTTTATTTCCAAATTCATTTGTATTCAACCTAGTGTCATTTCGTTATTACACATCAGATATCATCGTTTTGCAACATCACACTTGGGGCGAAGCTCAAAGCTCAAGAGGCGCACCTACTCACCGCTTATACTGGATTCCCACACTAAAGTTATTGCTTTATTCTGCTATTAAACAACCACGTGTTGTAGTTTAAGTACCATAAAGTGATCATGTTGCACAAAACCTTTATAGGAACATTCATAACGAATTTATGTGGGAATTGAAAATATGACAAAGAGCGCCATTCCCGAATTTGTTCGGGTATTTGTTTTTTCATGCTTGGGGGCTGATAAAGCGCTGGCCGTGGCCTCTGGCAATGTTTTTTTTCTTGTCCACACGGTGGCAGCATTTCCCTTTTTTCCATGTTAGCGCTTTGTTCCAGCGTCAGCTGTTGTTAATGCGCTATATAAATCGATATGTATGTATTGCATTGTATTTTGGACAGCCACCCTCATTTCAAGCTCATATAACTAGACCATATCATTTAGGAATTAACTTTTTTTCCTGATGAAAGAAGAGAGTCTAAGGCTTCTAACGCTGTATTGAATGTTTATGCAGTCCTAAAACAGTCCTAAATATTCTGTATGTTCTGGAATTCAAGTGACCATGACAAAAGCCCTGGCACTGGAGTGGACACATTTTTGCACATGTCTGGCAGTGAATGAGTTTCATCCAAAACTGCTTCTGCTGTGCTACTCCCACTAGCTGCGTAGCAAAAACGTTGTGACGCAAGACCGAGATTATCGGTGAACAGAATCGCAGTCATTTTCGTGTGGTCGCACACAGCACTGGTCTTCATTAGATGAGCTCACAGGCTCACCGCACTAACGTAAGGAATCTATCCCGAGATGTCGGCGTGATTCTGAGGCTTTCAAGGACGGACAGGGGGGGGGCTGCAGTTTTTTTGTGGCTTGTTTTCTCAAGTTGCTGTTTGTCAAGCTGCCCTTGTTGCTCGGCGGCAGCCTGGGTCTGTCCTTTTTTTTTTTTTAGGGGGCGTGCACAGGGACTGACTCACGGTTTGTTAAATATACACTTGAGAGCAGGGTTCAGTCTGCGATTATTTGCGAGGGGGACTTTGGGATATTTATGAATCAGATGGAGAGAAGTATTTGGGAGCTGATCTGCGTGCAGGAAGGAAGCTGACACAGAGTGCAACGTCACTAAGGCAGAATTGTGTCGACGCGTCTTTGTTTGTCTTTTTTTCATTCTGCCTTTGAAGATAAATGAGGCAGCCGGCGCTCTTCGCTTACGACGTCCTATTTCCCCAAATACTGGCCGAGGGTGATTCGTTACTGTACTGCAAACAGCATCTGATGTTGATTTGAAGCGGGTATCTATTTGAAAGGAGCACAAGGACGCTTTCATTCCTAGAATGGCAATACAAATCTGTGCAGATTGGTCTTTTGTCATTTGCTTATTTCTAGGTCATAAATATAAAATAATAAAATGACAACCCACAAAGGACTTTGAGGAGTGACAGATTCTCATAACGCTACATCAACGTGACCAAAATTCATTTTGAAGTCAATTCAGTTTTAACAAGATCAGAACTCCAAAAGGAAGAATTAGTCATGATCTTTGTAAAGAGGCTTTACATTGACAAAAAGACCTTAAAGGTCTGCAAAGCCTTCTCTGCTAGCCTATGAGTATCTGAAACGCGGACTGATGTAAATTATATTTTGTCCATGAATTCTTATGAAATAATTTCAAATAGTCTGTGTTGCACTGCTTCCAGATGTGTGTTTTCGTATTTAAGCATTTAACCAATCACATTTCAGTCATCATTTGTTACCAAGGTCAGAAATCTACCTGGACGCCTTCACAATCAGTTCGTTGAAGTTGGCAACCCAAAAGGGGTACCCCAATGCCTTATTGAAGACGTTGGTCAACGTCAGAGTTTCACTAGCCGCTACTGATAAGAGCATACTGGCCAGAGCTAGCATACTGTATTGGTCGCGAGCTGCATAAGCAAATTTGTTGATTTAATCGCGGTTTTGTCAACCCACAATGGCTGAAGGAGGAGAATGGAATGAGTTGCAGATTTACTGTTCAACCCATTTTCAATACGGGCTTTTAAATAAAAAATGGACAGCATTAAGTCGGTCAGTTAATTTCTGGCTAATGATACCTTCTAATGGACACTTTTTACAGTCTGGATTGATTCAGACGGAGCACTACTGAAGGCCTAGCGATGAAATCCACGACCCACCACTGGTAGCAACGTTATATAATGTGGGGCGGCGGGGTAATGAGCCTTGCATAGAAAGGGAAGGAAGGAATGTGCCACTGCTTCAATGACACATGGGGGGTTTAAGACGGAGTCCAACTCGGCGCTACTTGGTCACTTGTTGTCTGTCATAGAGGATTTCCGAACAGATGCTCAGGCGCAAGAAGGCTTTTCTTCCATTGGTCCATTAATGCGGAGAAATCCCTTGGGCAGGGCTGATCTGCGGGTTTCAACAGAGTGTGGCACCTAGGGTACTTTCAAGTGCTCAGACTGTTCTGGTGGAAAACATTCCACTGATGCATCCACGGGCCATTGCGAGTGAGGTCACAGTGGCTGAAATAGCTCCACAGCCCCAAGTGATCAAAATGGTTTTCCTTTTATTTCATTTGCGTATTTATTTTAAAGGGTTCAACTTCCAGGCACCGGTCCAAAGGTCCAAGTATAAGGATAGCTGGAGGAGGGCGAAGCGGACATTGTTCTGAGTGGGAGGAGAATCCCCGATGCTGAAAAGGGGCTGCAGCAAGTGAAAAGGAGAGGAAGTTGTGGGGAAGGGGGGGGGGGGGGGGGGCGACGAAAGGGCAAAGTTAGACATGTTTGGCGATTTGGGGGGAGGGAAGGGAAAGATCGAAGTTGAGGAGCTCCCTGTTAGAATGAGAACATTCCAGGACGTTGCGCTTGGAAATGCCGTCCAGAAGATGCAAAGGATTATTTTTTTTGTTCTCAAAGTGGCCCTTTGCGTTGTTAATGAGGCTAGCAAGAGGACACGCATAGTTGGTCCCTCAATGGCATTGTGTTGCCAGAAACAATTCATTGAAGAATGTTTTCACACACTAAACTTTGTCCCTCGGTCCCCTTAAACTTGAGTGAAAATTCCATTTTAGCTCCCAGTCAATTTTTTTTGGCCATCTATCATTTAAGGTAACATAAAAAGCTTCTCCCTCAATGAAAATGCATGGTAATACCCACCGCCACCCCCATCCTACAATTCCCACCATCCCCCTCTGCGCATTTGCACCGTCAGGCAACTTTCAACATTACGAGCCAGATTGAATTGTAAGTATGCACAACATCAGCAATAAACGTTTTGAATAATTTCCACGTTTTGACCTTTTGGGCGTAAATAATTATCAGGAAGCCCTTGAAGAATGCCAACTATTTTGCAGGGGTCATCTCTAAAGATGGTTAACCCCTTGTTGGGGCTATTTATTGATTTATTGCGATGGTGGCTCTTCTTTTCTAAAAGGACAAAAGGACTGTCTGGCTTCTATTCAGAGGGGTGGGGAGAAACAAGCCTGGTTTTGTTTTATTATTTATTTTTTTTCTCTGCAAGATCTTCCTTTAGCGTGAAATCTTCAAGACAGCGTAATGAATTTCCATCTCATTAGCAATTCCAACATACACAATGTAGGTGCAATGATACCATGAAGATGATTTCGGATCTTGGCTCATAGCCCCCAACCGCCTCCTCCGCACAGAGGGATTAGTTTGTGTCTCCAGGGACTACAAAGACGCACCCACGGTAGCATTTGGCCTTGGCTTTGGGCTTGGAAATAATACGCCTCTTCTCTTTTGCCAATACTTTTTTCTTGCTAGACTCTTAGGAAATATCACATAGTCCGGGTTGATGAGGGCAAAGTTCTGTGTTTGGAACCAAACAAAACCCATCAAGTTGGCAGAAGTCTAATATGACATCATTTGCACTTGGATTTGAGAGACATCTTTACCCCCTGCTGCTTCTCGGTATTCAAAGAGTTCTAAGAAGGTCTTGGCAGAAGACAAAGAGCTTTAACATGCTCGCGCAGCATTCACTCAGATAGAAGGAAAAGCGATTTTGAGCACTATCTGGACAGCTGATTGTAGCTTGTGCTTAAAGATTCTCATAAGGCGGGAAAAGATGGGAAACGGGAGGCTTCAGCAGGTCGTAAGTGGTCTGGTTCGCCAGAGGCGGGGAAGTGCATCACGAATGGAGACGATACCTATAACAGCGAAGGGTCACGTCAAGCTAGCTAGCAATTTCCGTCAAGAAAATGACTTGGGAAGAAGGGTGAAGAAGAGTTCGGGGGAGTAGTCACTCCTAACTGTGACATTTCACAAACACTTCCTGTGACTGAATAAAACCTCAAGTGTTGCACTGGAGTTTGTATTCATCATCATTTGGGTTTACGGCCTGAAGTGGCTTTAGTCTGTAATCCACTGACGTCAACCCAGAGTGGTTGAAATTGTAGCCTTGTCATTTTGAAATGTGTACTTAGCCAAGGCATGCAACATTTTCCGAAAGAAAAACAACACCACCTTGAACGTACTGTACGTATTCCATATCTTGAGCTAGCACGTCGGCTTCCCCAAACGCTGTTTTTACTAAATCCCACCTCGACATCTGGACTGTATTGCCATTGGTGAGGTACGTCAATCAAAATACACCTAAAGGATTCCTGAAATGTCAACGTGAGGTGTTTATGGTCAGTCGGTGGCAGTAATCACAAGGCTGGAATGAGCTATTGATTTTTTTTATGGACCGTTTCAAAGCACTGTAGCCATTTTGCAATTGAATCATGACTTGTTATATAAAAGGTCACTGTCTGTTCTACGTGATGCAGGAAGTTTCGTTGTTTAATTCCATGCACAACGATTGCAGCGGACAGCCATGTTGTGGTTTCCACCCCCCACCCCCTTTTTTTTGGTCATCTGCGGTTAAAATGAGCCTGCTGTATAATTATGTTCCTACACAGCCACTGGCAGAGGCAAAGAGGCTATAATCAGGAGGTTAAATTTTCCTGAAAAATGCCCAAATGAAGAAATTACCATGCAGTCCGGGCATTGAAGCACTTCCCATGAGTCTTTCCTCCCCAGAACCCTTCACACGGCCCATTTATTTGAACTGGCTCTCACCCGCAGCAGCCTTTTCACTCTGAGGAACGACTGGTAGAAGTCATCAGGTCCTCATTATCGTCATTATCATAATTATTTTCTATATATAACCGCGTGGAACCAGGCCATATGAGTGTGCTGCTTCCCCCTGCCACCCTCCACTCCCGTTCGACAAAGTTACAGTGGTGAATTCTCACAGCTGGAGTGGAGCACTTTTTTTCTACTGGTGGGGGGGGGGGGGGGGGGGGTGTTTGTTTGTCCTCTTTCATGTAGTGAGGAACCATTTTGCGCAACAGCAGATGGGGATTTTGAGTATTTGCGAGCTTCTTTAGTCAAAGTCCTTTTTAACTGGCTAGCCAAAAGCGCCCCAAACTCACAGAGCACTCCCAACTGGCAGCAAAGGTGAAGCCCCCCCCTTTTTTTTTCAAAAAGGGCATCGCAGTTACATAAGAGCGATTTTATTTTTGGATTGGTCAGAGGTTTACACAGTCTGCGTTGAGGCCAGACACCAATGGAAAAGAAAGCTTGTATGAGTCATCGCTGTCTGTGTACGTAGAAAGGGGATCGGCGGTGGGATGGGGCGGGGGGCCATGGCGGAGAGGGTCAGACAGCTGGATCTTTAGGTTATGTTCAGTGATCCAGGTGCATAGCCAGACAGTTCCGCTCTGCACTGTTGCGTGCTTACGACTGATGAAAACACGCAAGGCCTTAACCAGATGTTGACTTGGGGTGGGAGGTGGGGGGGGGTCGAATTTTTGCTTTATGTCTGGCTTGATCTTGGCACGCCGATTGATTTGGGAGACAAAAGGACGAGATTTCATCTTTCAAGACAGGGCCAAGGGAGAATGTTTATTTGTTGTATCATCACAACTTTCTATGGTGGCAGTACTGGAAGCATATGTTGCGTTTGAAACAGGATTCAGATACCGGATCTCACAAGGCCGACTTTCTGGGACACTAACTGGCCAATGAAAATGACTCCCATGTGTTGGAAGAGTTAGATGTGAAACTGGTTCGGGCTTCAAATTTTAAAAACGGCACTACTTCTGACCGCACTGACTGGAGTATTTGTATTTATTTTATTTTTTATTTTTTGCTGCACGGCAGGAGATTGGTGTCAGCCCAGAAAAGGGATTGCAGTAGCAAAGCAGAAACTGAAGAGTACTACTGTCACACAGGATATTGAGTTTTAAGACTACATCAACATTCAATGCAGCGTAAGAAACCTTAGACTCTCTTCTTTCATCACAAAAAAAGAGTTAATTCCTAAATGACATGGGTCTGGAGTTATATGAGCTTGAAATAAGAGCAACTGTCAAAATACAATACATACTGGTTTATGTAGTACATTAACAATAGCTGACGCTGGAACAAAGCGCTAACATGGAAAAAAGGGAAATGCTGCCCCTTGTGGAAGGAAAAAAAAACAATTGCCAGAGGCCACGGCCAGCGCTTTATTGCCACCCAAGCATGAAAAAAAACAAATTCGAGAATGGCGCTCCTCGCCATATTTTCAATTCCCGAATGGCAGTGAATGAGTTAAATTATTTATTTTTGTCCTTTTCTTGTCAAGGATATCGTTTCTTGTTGTATTTTCAATCAGCTTACAGACTCAGAGAGCCTTATCTGCGCAGCGTCTTGATGTCGAAGAGGCATGCCCCCCCCCCCCCCCAATTTATTTATTTATTTATTTATTGGTTCATCACAGCCACAAACGCGTCATACATTTCTTGAGGGAGCGGTAGCGCCCCATCGTTGACCTTTACGCGATAACTTCCCCAGCTCACACCCGTGGGTGGGATTCGCAGAAGATCGCCCGGCCGCCCTTCCTTTCCCTTCCCACCCCACACCGGCCCACATCCAAATGCTAAACACGTGTGTTTACAGCAGCGTCAATGGCAAAACAGCGTCACGGTGTTGTGACTCATCTGTGTTTATGTCAGCGACGCGACGCCTTGGTTAATAGTAAGTTACATGGGCCCGAATGACAGCGGGATCCGCATGAGACGTTGATTTTTCACAAACAACCGACTGATGCAAATCTGAATGGCTCTTTTATTGCATTTCCCTTCCCATGCTGCCCATTCAAATTTGCATTCATGCTTTTATCTTGGGCTTTTAATCAAATCAAAGCCATGGGTGATGAACATTTCCTGGCCGTTTGAAAGCAGCCATTATTCCTTCGTACCTCCTAACGGCATAAATCCGTGTGGAGATTTACCACAAGAGGTTATGAACGTGTTTGTCTACTCTCTTTGGACTGATTCAATCACAACGTTTGCTGCAAAAATGAGTTGATAGCAGCATGACGTTATCATCATGCAGCATTATGACTGACCTAAATTGCAATCGTGGCAAGGCTGAATATTTGATCACGGTGGTTATCAAACTTTTTATTCCAAAAAACAGTAGCAGCATAGTTAGCCTTAATGTTTTTCTTTCCAAAAATATTTTATATAATCTAATGGAAGCTATTGTAACGCGTATGTGAAACGACTAAAGGTTATCTCATATCACCCTGATATAGGACAATAAAAACTACATTTAACTCATTCACTGCTAGACGTGCAAAAATGTCTCCACCCTCTTCTTTCATCAGAAAAAAAGAGCTAATTCCTAAATTACATGAGTCTGGAGTTATCTGAGCTTGAAATGGGGGCGGCTGTGCAAAAGTCAAATGCTGCAAGAGAAAAACATTGCCAGAGGTCTGACCAGCGCTTTATCGGCAAAAAAACTGAAAACCCGAACAAACTTGTGCCCGTGAAATGTAAATTTCTCACCTGCCACACTAATAAAGGTAAATCCAAGTCCAACTTTTTTGAAAAGTATTAGAAGATTAAGTTCAATACAACTGAGACCGTGACAGATACAGTAACCAATACCGGAGTATTTCATGATGTGATTCTTTCTTGCACCACCAAAGGGCACAAGCAAATTATTGCTATCATGCTAACCCTACTGAGAAAGGTTTGTCCAATATTGATTGACGTGCAGAGTTATTGCGAGTGTCAATCCTGACGTTCAGACTCGGATCAGCGTTCTATGCAGTTTGTTATGACAGTATACTTCGCAACTGAAGGGGGGAGCCCTGGAGTAAAATCTGGACATCTGACGAAAAGAAAATCAACCGCGACCTACATTTTCAACTGACCGCGACCTAAATTTTCATTCTGGGGTTTTACAATGATTTTCTTGTTCTTTTGTCGGTTGCATTTCTTTAAAAGATTACAGGAATTCTACGACAGCAGCATGTGTGGCATATTCTCTTCTGGAGCTTTCAGGCCTCGAACAAAACTACCGCAATAAGCATTTTCTATTCAAGCCATCTTGTGTAAAGCATGAGGATTATATTAAGTTCCATTTTGAGCTCTTAAATAAGAGACGGGGTGGGGATGAAATAAACAAACAGGCCAGTCAATATATGCATTAATCTGCTCTGGGACTTGTGATGTGATTAGCTTTGCATAAATGTATTGCAGACGTTGTTTCCAAAGCCCAGAGTCACGTGGGATAAAATCACGCCTCGCAATGACCCCCAAAAAGGGAGAAAGAATAGACGGGAAGCAGAGATGGTCTCGATAGCCCCACTTGCAGAAAGGGATTTCAAAATTATTGATGCGACGTCTCTTTTACGGCTGGAAATAGTTTAACATTTTCTTTTGATGACTCTGACTGCACGATATGGCTTAAGACGAGAGTTCCGTCCGCACTTTCAGGACAATCACTGTAATTAAAAAGAGACAAAAGGAATAAACAAAGGAGTCTGGTGCGCATTGTTCTTGTGACTGGGGTGTGATTTATCTCGGCTGCATCAGCCGGCTACACGCTAAACTACAGCTGGCTAACGACAATACAGAAAGCATCTTGAAATGCCCTTTGAGCACAAATAAGAGTTAACACAGTCGGGAGTACAGAAAAGACCTTTATCTCTCCTCATGGATGACTTTACCCGGCGACGTTAAACGGTCAGAACAGGCAGAGAGTCAAATCCCGCTCCTCATGGATGAGGGTGACCTCATAGGTCGCGATCGAACGCGGCGCAGGTCCAGCTAGTGGGTCGTCGGGTGGGGGTACACGTGGGTGTGTCAGGTGTTGGCGGGTAATGGTGCTGACAGCGCACTTAGACAATAGCTGAAGTGGACCAGAAGCACATTGAGAGATGGCAGTGTTCACAAGACGTCAGAGGTTCACGTGGGAACTGTTTTGATACAGGCCAGGAGGAAGGCCAAGCAGGGAGAAACGTCAAATTACAGAAGAAAGAACCTCAAAGCGAACTTCCTGGCTCTCACATGACGTAACCGGAAAGTAAAAGACTTGATAACAAGCAAGGAAATTGTTTGTCGGATACAATATGAGACTCAGCGACCAGTAAAAGCCGAGAAAGCACTGGTCAGACCTCTGGCAGTGTTTTTTCCCTTCCACGAGGGGGCAGAATTTGCCTTTTGGACAGCTGCCTCCATTTCAAGATCAGATAACTCAAGACCCAGATAACGTTTTTTTTCTGATGAAAGAAGAGAGTCGAAGGTTTGTTACGTTGCATTAAACATTTATGTAGTCCTAAAACTCAATATGCTGTGGGTCCTGCAATTTGAGTGAAAATGACAAAAACCCTGGCACTGGAGAGGATATATTTTCATCTGGCAGTGAATGAGTTTTTAAAAAAAAACAGGGCAGACCATCAGTGATGTTTTCATGGACTGAAGACAATCTGACACAAAATTTAAAGCCAAAAGGCTTTGAGACTAGCTTCCTAATCAATTATTTAATCAATAAGTGGATAGGCGGGACCTCTTAGTTCCCCCTGAATGAGTTTGCCATCGATGTTTTGGACAATTTCAGTTGGTTTAATTGTTTTCAAAGGCCCTGAGCAAGATCCAAAAAATCCTGCTTGTAGTTTGGTAAGGAATAACTGACAGTATCAAACAACTTTCAACATGCCTGAAACATGCTCTTAGCATGGACACAAACTGTCCAATTTAGTTTAAAATGAATAAATAAAGGGTGTAGGGTCTTCCCGGAACACTATAATCTGTAAAAATGAAAACGGTATTCAATTCAGACTATGTTGTCACAACTTTGTGCGCCTAAGACAGTATCTGTTCATGTGTCAGTATAATAATTATAATACTAATACATTTCATTTATAAGCGCCTTTCAATACTCTCAAGGTCACGTTACAATCAAAAGATCCGTTTTTCAGTGGGCGAGCAAGCCCCATGCACGCCAAGTTGATTCTTTCCAGGCATAACCAGCCCCAAAAAGGATAACGGTGCATTTAATGTGGCAATTAGCAGCAAGTGCCTCTCTAAAACACGGCAGCGGTGCACTACGGGGGCATGTGCTATCACCAAAATCTGCCTGTTCGACTCATTATACCTAACAACCCCCCCGCTGGCCGGAACACGGCATCATGCCCCGAAGCCGGGCGCAAGCTGAGAAAATCCAGTCAGGTTGAGATTTGTTTGAAAGACATCTGGCGGAGAGCTGCGGGCCAATGCTATCTGCATTGTAATTTGAAGTTTGCTGACACGATAGCGTAAATGTTAAAAACCGAGCGATTAACTCGTTCACTGCCATTCACAAATTTATTTGGGAGAAACTATGACGTAGAGCGCTATTTCCAAATTTGTTCGGTTTTTTTCATGCTTGGGAGGTGATAAAGTGCTGGCCATGGCCTCTGGCAATGCTTTTTCCCTTCCACGAGGGGGCAGCATCTACATTTTGTCCATGTTAGCGCTTTGTTACAACTATTGTTAAAGCGCTATATAAACCAATATGTATGTATTGCATTGTATTTTGGACAGCCACCCTCATTTCAAGTTCATATAACTCCAGATACATATTATTTTGGAATTAACTTTTTTTTCTGATGGAAGAGGACAGTTTAAAGTTTCTTACGCTGCATTGGATGTTTATGTGGTCCTAAAACTCAATAGTCTGTGGGTTCTGGAATTCGAGTCACAATGACAAAAACCCTGGCACTGGAGTGGACACATTTTTGCACACGTCTGGCAGTGAATGAGTTAAAGGTTCTCGGTAAACATTTTTTTTTGTCTTTCCGCAGAACCTAATGGCCAAAGCGTTGTATGACAACATGCCCGAGTCCCCGGAGGAGCTGGCCTTCCGGAAAGGGGACATCCTGACCGTGATTGAACAGAACACCGGCGGCCTGGAAGGCTGGTGGCTCTGCTCTCTGCATGGCCGCCAAGGCATCGCCCCCGGCAACCGCCTCAAGCTGCTCATTGGGCCAAAGTTTGAGGCCCAGTCGCCGGCCGCCGGCGCCTCTGCCGCGGCACAGTCGCCACTCCAAAGCTCCAGTTTCCAGCAGAAAGCCGGATCGGGGGCTCAGAACCTGTA
The DNA here is from genome assembly GCF_051943395.1 of Hippocampus bargibanti. Taxonomy (NCBI): domain Eukaryota; kingdom Metazoa; phylum Chordata; class Actinopteri; order Syngnathiformes; family Syngnathidae; genus Hippocampus; species Hippocampus bargibanti. The sequence goes on along the minus strand of NC_142753.1, from coordinate 8,564,067 downwards.
CCAGGTTCCGCCTTCCGTGCTGAGTCCACAGCAGCAGAGCATCTACCAGGTGCCCGCTGGACAAGATGTCTATCAAGTGCCACCGAGGAGCGCATTAGCTGCTGATAACACACCGAGCAAGGTGAGAGACGATGATGTGAGCTTTCCTTTCGCAGTTGATTCTTAACTCCAGCACAGGTGCATAGCAAGTAACTGGTTTTTGGGGTAACTTTGATGTCAGCATAACTGAAAGAAGGAAGGCACATAGGACCACACACTTCCCAACATGACAAAAATCAAATTCATTAATCAATTCTGGCATTAAAAATGCAGCCTTCAACAACATAGCAATTGAACAATGACACAAACTAACATGAATTCCAATACTTTTCAGGTTCTAGGGTTGTCCCACGTGTTATTCAAAATCTGCCAAAAACTTAGTCTGACTCAGGTTGCAGTATAGAAAAAGCGCAGCTACGCCATATATGCCATCAAGTGGTGAATGGTGATATTACAACAAACCTTTGCAGTGGAACACGACTATATTTTGGGACTTTGTTGCCATGTGAATAAAACAAATTCACATTTAACTGATTCACTGCCATTCCCAAATTTATTTGGGAATTGAAAACTGCAGATAAAGCGCTGGTCAGACCTCTGCCAATGTTTTTTTGCCCTCCACGAGTGGGCAGTATTTGCCTTGTGTCCATGTTGGCGCTTTGTTACAACTTCAGCTGTTGTTAAAGCGCTATATAAATCAATATGTATTGTATTGTATTTTGTACAGCCGTCCCCATTTCAAGCTCAGATAACTCCAGAGCCATATAATATGGGAATTAACTCGTTTTTAAGATTTCTTATGTTGCATTGAATGTTTATGTAGTCCTAAAACTCAATATTCTGTGGGTTCTGGAATTTGAGTGAAAATGACAAAAACCCTGGCACTGGAGTGGACACATTTTTTTATCTGGCATTGAATGAGTTAATAGCCAACAAAAAATGTTATCTTTAAAACTTTTTTTAAAATTAAATGAATAATGCAAAAGGGCCATTCAAAATGCTTGTGAACGGTCCTTTTCAGTCCAACTTTAGAGTTTGGTGTTGCCAGTAAATTGTCCTGTTATAATGATACACTATTTACAAACATGACAATCCCCGTCTGGAAACCTAAGTTGGAACCAGGTTTATCGTTCCATGTTTTGAAAATGAACATTGCACTGGAAAAAAAAAGACCTCTGGAGGAGCAGCAGAGAAGCCAAGTAAAGAATCACGCAATAAGAATGCCACAAAACTGTGCCAAACCCGCTTTGATTGATCCCAGGAGGCTTTTCTGTGGAGATTTAAAAAAAAAATCAAATATTGGGTGTGGCCTCCATTCGCAAGGGTGGGCATATAGATGCAATAGGACATGACATGTGCACCATTGTGTTCCACTCCCATCATTGAACAAGTGGAAGAGCCAATATGTCGGAGAGATTACGGGTCTGCCGTGACAAATGTGGACTTGGGTGTGCCGGGTCTGGTGTTTACCGCACAGCAGCGTAGTGGTTTTTTTTTGTGCAAGGACTCCCGTTTGGCTGCATTGTGCGTAGCAGAGCCAGTTAAAGCCACAGAGGCCGAGGGAATCAGTGCAGTGATGGGAAAAGAAAAACTGCACAAAGGCATTTTTGAGGAAGGGGAGGGGAGGAGAGGAGCTCAGCCGTATTTAAAAACTTTTTTTTTTCGACATTTAATTGTTGGGTTACGGCTCACTAGCAGGCGCATAGCATTTAGCTTGGTCACTGACGGTATATAGCCGCGAGAGTTAGTCATCGCTATGGTTGTTATATTGCCTGATTTTATTTTTTTTTTTAACTTGCACAGCATGTAATTTTTCTTGGGTTTCGCTAAAATATAGTGTATGCATAAAAAGTGGGAAATGAATCACTGCAATCGAAAATGCTAACAGCTAAAATGAAAAGAACGGTTGCAAGAAGGCTGCCTACTCGGGCGCCATCTTGGACGTGATTTATCGAGCACTTCAGGAGACATTAATCATAACGTTGAATGAGCTTTTGGTGCCTTTAGGGTTGTTTTCCTTTGATGAGTAAATTCAGTTTGGTTAGCATTTAAATGAGCCCAGGTGAGCACCCAAGTGGGTTAACACCACGGGCTCTGCAATGCACATGTGATAACAAAGGGGACACGTCAGTCAAACACAAGTACACTCAAATATGCAAACAAACCACACCTGACCCCCGCCAAAAACATAGTAACAAACCATTTTCCATTGTGAGGTTTAACAAAGGCTTTGATGGAAAATTAAACACGCTTCCACCGACAGCGTGTTTTGCGCCGTAATCATGGAAGGAGAAGAGATTATATGAAACCTCGGATAGGTCATTTTTCCTTGTGCAATATCAGCATAATGGAATTTGATTTTTTTTGTGTCGCGATAAGTGCGTCACATGCAAATGAATTTTCTCCTTGAGGTTTAGTTTGTGTATTGTTAGGAATCCGGACAAGGCTCTGTTGTTTTGCTACGACGTCTCACCGTCGGGCATGAAATAGCAACAGGCCGGATTTGGAAACGGTGCAAGTTGATTTTGGCCGTCATGGTTCAAGAATTCTTCTTTTATTTTGTAAGTCTGCTGTTCAGTAAGAGTTATTTTGAACCTCCAAATCACATTGATTTCTCTTCTATGTTTTTTATTTGTTTTGCACATTCACCCACATGAGACAGACGAAATGAGCACATGAAGCGCAACCTAATTGAGTAGTGCGGATCGCTTTTCAACGGCGACGAAAATAAGCAGACTTTAAATTTGAGTAGCTGTTGCTCAGGTCCAATTTTTTTGCTCTCTGAACCAACCGGCCATACTTTGTTATTTCCTCCCAAATTTGTTCTCCGGTCTGCACGACGCACATCCAGATTGGTAACCGCCTATTTTCCCTTCATGTGGTCTGGGGCTTTTTGGTGTAGAAAGGCACGTTGGGGTTTTGGTTTGGTTTTGATGTCAAGCTTTGTCCTTGACTGACCCTTATCAAGGAAGCCTTGAGACTCTGGCCCAAAAGAAAAGAAGCCATTGTGCTTACTTCTCAAGTTTCCCCTTTCTCTGCTTGCGTCGTGAAAGGTGTGTCTTGTTTGACTCCATGCTGCCTCAGAGTCCCTCCCGCTCTGAGGTCACAGTTTTCAAAGATGGGTTGGGTTCAGAGTTCAAAGACTTCGGTCAAGCGTCTTATCTACGCCTACCAGACTGCCTATTCATTGCTCACTTCCTGACCCCAAGAGCTTGGCTCCTTGTATGGGCATTTCCTCCATTTCCCCCACCCGTCATACCCGTAGATCTAATGTCTTCCCCGAGCGCCGTTAAAGATACAGACACTCCCCAACTTACGAACATTCGAGTTACGAATAATGGTACATACGAACATTTTTGCGGGTACAGTATGCCGAGCTCGCTTACTATTGTGTAGTGTAGAGCATGTAGGCGGATAGCAAATCTCCCTTCCCAGTTGACACTCCAGGAGGACGCGATGCATAACAAAAATAATGGCTGCTGGCACGTAATTCCTGAATTTGCTTCAGTAAGGTGTGCATTTATTTTACGACTGTTAAGCGTCTGTGTTTTATACTTCCCCGTTCAGTGTTTGACTTAAACATACATTCCATACAAAATATAGCACTGAAGCAACTTACGAACTAATTCACCTTACGAACGACCACTCGGAATGTACCTCGTTCGTAAGGTGGGGAGCGTCTGTATGCGGGACGAACAAACCCAAAAATATCGAGGTAGCGTATCAATAATGATTTAACGGCCTGCGAGGGCGTGTCGCTCACCGCGGTGAAGCCGCGCTTGGAATAGTGACCGCGTGGGGTTGGGTGTGTATGGGAATGGCTCGTTCGTTTTTACCCCGATGATCATTTTTTTAGCTTCCCTGGAGCACGTCTGTTTCATCAAACGCTCGAATCGTTGTTTCTGACGTGATCAATCGCTGTAACCGAGGGGTAAAACTCATAAATCAAGTTGTAGCATAAAATAAATAACAAAATTAAATCTGAGGGCCGGTTTGCATTCCAAGAGGACTTTGCTCCTTGAAGCTTTAGAGCAGCGCGCCTCGTAAATGAGTCATAAAGCAAAGTGAGTCTGGATGAAAGGAAATGCTCTGCTGGAAATTTTTTTACAAGACAAACAATGATTTGACCTATTGGGTGTCTTGTCTGTGGAATTGTCTAATGGTCCCTGCCTAGAACTTGAGTTGACGTGTGGTTTTTAACCCCGAGCGTGTCACAATGGTAGCCTTGAAAATAGCTTTTTGTTGTTGTATGCAATGAAAGATCATTAACACTATTCCCCTTTTTTCTCCCGGGAACGACGCGTCGTCTTTTCACATTCCGATGGATTGAGAAGTCACTTTGATCCGAAACGGATGAAAGATGATCCTCCTCATTTGTTGCCTCGTTCGTTTGGGTTAGCTATCGGATTAAATACTTCATTACTTGGGATAATTGGCTTTTCCCATCCGGGGGGGGGGGGGGGGGGGGATAACTCTGAGCTGTCGCGGCGGAGATAGTTTATGCGCAGTGATTCATCAAACACTCCCTGCTGCCATAAAAGTTGTACTCTTAAACGGAACTGATGTCATTGCGTGTGCGCCCGATGGTGCGTCTTAGAAGCTTTGTGAGACCTCCAGATAGGAGGAGAGATCAGGATTAACTCATTCACTGCCAGACGATGTGCAAAAATGTGTCCACTCCAGTAACAGGGTTTTTGTCATTGTCACTCGAGTTCCAAGACCGAGAGAATATTGACTTTTAGGACTACATAAACATCCAATGCAGCATAAGAAACCTGAGACTCTCTTCTTTCATCAGAAAAAGAGTTAATTCCTAAGGTATATGGTTCTGGAGTTATCTGAGCTTGAAATGGGCGGCAGTAGTACAAAATACAATACATACATATTGATTTATATAGCGCTTTAACAACAGCTAAAGCTGGAACAAAACTCTAACATGGACAAAAGGCAAATGCTGCCCCCTCTTGGAAGGGAAAAAACACTGTCAGAGGTTTGTCCAGCACTTTATTGATACCCAAGCATGAGAAAAACAAAAGCGTGAATCTTTGGGTTACCAGACAGAGAAGAGTTTGCAATGCAGTCAGTAAAATCCAAAAAAGGCTTCCAGAAAGCTCATTCAGAAATCGTGGATGATAGGACGACATGGGCTCCGATGCGTCTTAAAATGTTCGACCTGCCAAAAACTCGAGCCTGCCAATGTGCTAAGCCAACAGCAGGAGGGCCGTGACTCATTCAGCGCCACGCAAGGGTTTAGCTCCTCTGGTCACCGGTGTAAATCTAATCCCGTTTGAGTCACACAGTTTGCGTTGCCTCCCCCATGAAGGAATCCTGACAGCCTATCACCTTAGTGGGAGCAAATGTTTGTCCGGTCGCTCGGGGAGGCTATTCATGATGTCATTGTCTTGCCTGTTTTTTTTTTTTGTACTGACAAAAAAGGGGGTGCAGCACCACTCTCTTTGGAACTGGTAAATATTTACAGCACCAATTATGACAGAGGCCGACCTGCCCTCTGCGCAACAGCGAACTGGGTAAACAAGAGGGAGGAGATGAGTGGAATAAATGAACGGTGCGCTAGTCCTCTCAGGCGATGACGCGTACCTGCGCAAAAAGGTCAACGGGGGCCTTAAAGCGAACACCTTGGTGCCATCTGCGTGTGGCAGCTGAATCCAGATATCCTCTTATCGCCAACGCACACACATTCAACCCGCGGGGCTGAACATGACCTTTAACTCAGTCACTGCCAGACAATATGCAATAATGTGTCCACTCCAGTGCCAGGGCTTTTGTCATTTTCACTCAAATTGCAGGACCCACAGAATATTGAGTTTTAGGACTACATAAACATTCAATCCGGCGTTAGAACCCTTAGACTCTCTTCTTTCATCAGAAAAAAATGAGTTAATTCCTAAATTATATGGGTCAGGAGTATGGGTTTGAAATGAGGGCAGCTGTACAAAATACAATACAATACATATTGTGTCCACTCCAGTAACAGGGTTTTTGTCATTGTCACTGGAGTTCCAAGACCCAGACAATATTGCGTGTTAGGACTACATAAACATTCAATGCAGCGTAAAAAAAAACCTTAGACTCCCTTCTTTCATCAGAGAAAAGGGGTTCATTCCTAAGTTATATGGGTCTTGAGTTATCAGATCTTGTAATGAGGGTGGCTGTACAAAAGGCAATGCAATACATACATATGGGTTTGTATGGCACTTTAACAGCGCTAACATGGAAAAAAAGGCAAATGCTACCCCCTTGTGGAAGGGACAAAATATTGCCAGAGGTCTGGCCATCGCTGTGATTGATATTTTAGCAATTATGCTATGCGCGCAGCATGCTATGCTATGTGCTCAGCAAGCTCAAAGTCAAGTCAGAGTCGAGCGTGCGGTTCAGTCAGGCCCATCTAATTAGCCACACGAAGATGCTACCAAAGTCATCATGATAAAAAGGTAAAAAGAAGATAGTAAAATCTGGTGTTGGGTTTTTGAAAAAGGTAGAAACATACAAGGCGCAAGGAATGTGTATGGAGTGAAGGAAAATACGTCTTTCTCTATCTTTGGAGTGTTTTTAAGATGATCGAATCAAGACACTGAAGTCACCCGGCGCCATGTTAGCAGTCCATTACCTTCCATTGGAATAACATTAAGCAAACATGATCGCAAATGCTACTTTTGTTCAACTGTTTGGGGGGGATTTGGGGAGTCTCTGACCGACGGGTGCGTGAGAAGAGCGAGAAGCAGCCCCATCTATTTATTCCTCGGCTGGTTTATTTCAGCCTCGGTGTACATTTCACTTGTGAGCCACCGGCCGCCGCCTGCGTGGGCAGGTATGCTAGCAATGAACACCTTAAATCACCTCGAGCTTGTTCGACTCGGGACTGATTGGAACCATATGAACGTTGCTTTGGACTCCCAACGTTGAATGACATTCCTTTCCATACTCAGCAACATACTCCTACTTTCCATTCCTCACTGTTCCCTCACTACCCCCCCCCCCCCCCCCGTTCCCGTTGACTTTTTTGTTTTGTTTTCATAAATCGCTTTAACAGACCAGTGCTCCCCCCCTTTCCCGCTCAACCCGCTTCTGCTTACCCTGAAACATTAAGCCCATTCCGTGCTGGGTAGCTAGCTATCTAGCTAGTTATCTATTTGTTAGCTAGCTTGCTTTAAGTAACTCTATTTGAGTTACTTCCGAGTTGAGTGATCACTGGCGCGTGTGGCTGCCACTGCTCACAGAGAGAAAAAAAATATCCTGTGACTGAAAAGTGACCTTGAGAGTTTTGAAAGGCGCTTATAAATTTAATGTATTATTTTTATTATTATTGCAGATGCTATTTAAGATAGTAAGTCGGCTTAACGATGACTCAAGAAGAGTGAATGCTCAACTTGGGAGACCTTTCTCCACTGCTAGCATTCGTACTAATTCCTTTTCACAAACTCAGTCATGAACCTTGCTCGTTCCAGCGAGGCGAAGGTAGCAAGTGGGGGTGGAGAAGAAAAAAAAGCAGTCGTGGGCCCAGAGAAGGACATTCCCAGAATTCCTATGTCTGTCTGACGCAGCGAGGAGGTCTGCGACTTTGCTTTTAGGGGATACGAGACAGCAGTGTGTCGGGAGGAGCGGGGGTGGGGGTGGAAAAAGTGGGATTAGGAGGTGTGGAAGGACTGATCAGCACTGACAGGAAAGGCCAATAGATGTCAGATTTAAAGGAAAGAAAAGGAACGAGGCAAAAAATAAAAAGTCACTGGTCCAAAAGAAGCTAGCAAAGATGGTTTGCTTTCCAAGCAGTAATCATGTCATTATGCTCAAAGTCAGTCTCCAGCATAGCGTTAAACTTTTATTCGGGTTGCATCATCCATTTAAAGTATATCATAAAACCACAACCGAAATCACTGCAAAACACCTTCAAAAAAAAAAATAGAGTTCACTAAAAGCCGTCCGTCTCTGTATTTTTACCTTTCGGTTCGCACAACACCTAATTGACGTCCTCACTGCGACTGACTCGCGCAGATTTTTCCACGACGCCGTCAGAAGCTTTTAGGAGTTCACTTTTCAACTACAAACTGGACTCTTGAGTGGCGGGCGGCCATGTTTGCAAATGTTCAGCATTTGTCATGGCCCCCCGCCGTAAACAGGGTGCCATTTTTAGACAGCGGCTCTCATTATTTGTACTTCTCCCTTCTGTGATTGGACAGGTGGTGACCCCTACCAGAGTGGGACAGTCGTACACCTACAGTCCGGGCCAGCATAACCAACAGGACCTTTACGATGTCCCACCCAGTAGATCACAAGGGGTAGGTGTCCTTTTCTTTTGCCACGCACTAGGTTAAGTTTTCTCTGTGAACAACATCATCATATGTGGAGAGGAAAAAAAAAAAATTCAATCGAGGTGAAGGAAGTTTGTTTAGAGACTAATAATGATATATTTAACCATTTGGTTTGCAGCATGTCAGAAAAAAAGTCTAATGTATTTTTGGGGGGGAATTTGGGAGTGTTTTTTATGTATTTATTTGTTTATTTATTTTCCTCTTCAATATTTATTGATTCATTCATTGATTTATTCACTTGTTTATGTATTCATGTATTTGTTCATTTCTTTATTTTATATTTATTCATTTTTTCTTTGTTCAATCTTTATTCATTTATTTGTGTATTCATTCACATTCATTAATTTATTCATTTATTTATTTATTCATTTGTTCATTTATTTATTTTATATTTATTTATCCATTCATGTATTCATTCATTAATGCATTCATTTATTCATTCATTTCTTAATTTATTCCTTCATTCATTTATTTTTTATGAAGTCATTTCTTCATTCCTTTATTCATGTATTTATTTATTTATTTATTTATTCATTCATTTGTTCATTTATCCATCCATATTATGCGGGATCGAGTCGCGGGGGCAGCAGCTTCAGGAGGGAAGCCAAGACTTCCCTCTCCCCAGCCAATTCTTCCAGCTTGGCAGATCCCGAGACGTTCCCAGGCCATTCATTCATTTATTTATATTGATTTATTCTTCTCTTTCTTCAATATTTATTTATTCATTCATTTATTAATATATTCATTTATTTGTTTATCCATTTATTTTTTTATGTATTCATTTGTTCCTTCATTGATGCATTCATTTGTTTTTATTCATTTATTTATTATTTATTGCGTGAACGACAACGATAATCAGCCCTCAATCACGTACGGCAATGAAAATAGACACACGCAGCTCTACCGTTTGGTTTTCGCTCAGTGATGCTAATACAACAAACACAAATCGAAAGAAAATAAATCCTTACTTTAACTCCTGTGTTCGGCCCGTTCACCAGAACTGGTTGGTTCATCACGTGGCATTCCGGAAAAGGCGTTGGTCGAGAACGTCGGGAATTGAAGACACCCTGTCAAGTTGAAAATGTTAAAATTACATTTCTGATAGTGCTAATATTGAGAAATAAAAAGGGAAACATCCATGTCACGCTTAAACAAGAAAGGCAGTGGACTGACTGAAAAAATGAGGCACACCTGAACAAGACTGGAGGGAGATGATCGGTTGGCGCAAGGAACTGTTTAGAAGAGATGGAGACAAAAACCAAATGAGCGCAAAACAGCAGCAAATATGGCAAAAGCCTGAAAAATATAATAATAATAATAATAATAATAAAAAATAATGATAATAATGATAATAATTGATAATGATGATGAAATAATAATAACAAATAGCAATAATAAATACAAAAATAAAAAATAAATTAAAAAATAATAAAAAATCAAACATCAATCAAAAAAATCAAATAATATTAATAATAATAATAATAATGTTTGTGTTCCTTTTTTCAGGTTTATGACGTTCCGCCCGGTCAAATGTTAGGCTCACCATACCTCGGACAGCACGGAGCTACACGCAACCAGGATATCTACGACGTACCCCCATCTCAAGCCGACCTCAGGACGCAAGGACAAGACGTTTACGACGTCCCTCCTTCTTTGCAAGCGGTAATAAAATACTCCCGACAGAGAGAGATTTGCTTTTCGGGAAGGAAGAAACAACCCTGGAAGCGGCGATTTTCAAGTTGTTAACACGGTCGCTGGCGTTTGTCACATTTGGCGCGGATTAATTAATCATACGCTCAACGTCACATTAATGACATTTTTGCGGTGGCGCTGAATATAAGCTTCGCTTGCCAGAGGCGTTGAACCAAAACTCCATGAGTGTGGTTTTAGTCTGTCTCAAGCGTCTATGGGAAAATGCAAAACAAAACCCTTGACTTTCCACAGCTTCAACTGTTTTTTTTTTTTTTTCCTTAGGCAGATGTCCAACCGTTTGCTTCTTCGAAGCAGAAATATGGCGGGCTTCGTAGCTTATTAACTCATTGACTGCCATTCTCGGATTTATTTGGGAATTGAAAAGCATGACGCGGAGCGCCATACCCCAATTTGTTTGGGTTTAGTTTTTTCTTGTTTGGGTGCTGGCAAAGCACTGGTCAGACCTCTGGCAGTGTTTTTTTTTTTTCCCCCTTCCACGAGGGGGCAGCATGTGCCTTTTGACTAGCCACCCCCATTTCAATCTCAGATAACTCCACACCCATCAAACTCAGTCCCATAACTTTTTTTTTGTGATGAAAGAAGAGTCTGCATTGAATGTTTATGTAGTCCTAAAACTCAATATTTCATAAGCGCATTTTTATAATAGTGGGGATTATTTTTCCTTTTCACCATTTTCTGTGAAATGTGTGTGCTTTCAAGTAGAGGACAGGGTATAAATTCAACGCTGTTGCAATTTTCATGGCAATCATAAGAGCGGCTGATGAAAGGGTTTCTTCAGCCGTTATCTGTAGTTCTTTGAAGGTGTCAGACGTTTCACTCCTCATCCGAAGAGCTTCGTCAGCGAACTAAAGTTGTGCTGGTAACTCTGGCCTTACGGACAGAGGTGGCGGTACCAGACCTCCGCTCTGCTAGGTCCCTGCTCTCAGGTTGGGGGCAGCAGTGGACTGTCCATTAAGGATATATATAAGGCCAGAGTTACCAGCACAACTTTAGTTTGCTGATGTAGCTCTTCGGATGAGGAGCAATACGTCCGACAAGAAGTACAGATGACGGCTGAAGAAACCTTTTCATCGCTGGACCACTCCTGTACGATCCTACACAGACACAAGAGCGACTGTTTATCCCCAAATGTAAACATCATGCCTGTCCTTGACCCTTCAGGTTTACTCGGTGCCACCGTGCAGAGCCAACGCCGGCCAGCAGGAGGACACCTATGATTTCCCGCAGCCTCTCAAACAGATGCAAGAGGGCATCTACGACGTCCCCCCGCCCACCCTCGCCAAAAGTGCAAAGAATGATCAGTCCGTTTACGACTTCCCTGCCAGCGCGGAGGCCGCCGGCCATCAGCTGCAGAACAGCAACGAGGGTATCTACGACGTACCTCCGACGGCCCTCCTGTCCGTCGGGGCGGTCTCGCCCAGCGACGTCTACGACATCCCGAGAGGCATGCAGCTCTCGCAGCACAGAAACTCGCCCGCCGATAGGGACAAGGGAGTGTACGACGTCCCCGTCCAGGAATCGCGAGCCGTCGCCGACGCGTCCGACGGCATCAACCGCCTGTCGTTTTCCAGCACGGGTAGCACGCGAAGCACCATGTCCACGTCATCGTCCTCCACGGGAACCGGCTCGGAGGGCCGCCTGGTCCTGGACGTGGACACGGCGGTCCAGAGGTTGTATCGTCTGCAGCAGGCTGTGGAGGTCTCGGTGGGGGCTTTGCATTCCATGGCGGCATCCCCGCACTGGAGGACCTTTCCTTTCATGGAGCGCCACGCCAACGAGGTCCGCACGATCCTGGACAAGGTCCGAGCGTCTCTGGGGGACTTTATCGTATTCGGGAAAGGGGCTGCGGCCAACGCGACGGCCCTTTCCGACTCCACCCTTCACAGCAAGATGAGGAGGCAACTGGGACGCTTAGAGGACTCTCAGCAGATACTCCTGCAGATCTACCAAGTCTTGGAGAATAGCAGCTGGGCGCTAAACGCATTGGCCTCTTCCGCCGCCGGCAAGCATCACAACAAGAGCGACGAGCTGGACCGTTTCGTCATGGTCTCCAGAACCGTGCCGGACGACGCCAAGCAGTTGGCCTCCACGATAGGGAACAGTGCCGAGTTGCTGTTCAGACGGACGCACATGGAGGGTTCCTTCTCCAGCGGGAGCACGCCCGACGACAACATGAGCCACCCGCTCACATCGCCCTCGTCAGACAGCGACACCTACGGGGGCCAGACCAAACCCTTCCCGGTGCCCTCTAGCCAGGACAAGGACAACATGAACCACAGCGAAAAGTGTGTGAAAAGCTGGATGGAAGACTACGACTACGTACACCTGCAGGTAGATTAGTTTACATTCAATTAGATAAACCTTTATTATTCTCACACTGGAAACATTTACATTTCACAGCAGCAAAGTGATGAAAGGAAGAGGGAAGGAAAAGAAGAAGTAGAAAAACAAAATACGGGAGGTGCTGTCAAGGCAGCCACTCTTGCAGTGCCATCTTGGAGTCAAATGAACAATAAATAAATAACACAAATACAGACAGTCATTCAATCTTCAGCACTTTCTGCAGCCTCTTTGTCTTATGAAACAATTCAAGATGAAAGAAGAGAGGATCAAAGCATCCTTTTCACCAGTGGATCAGGGACGTCATGGTGAAACGTATACGTTTGCTACAAACTAAATGTTGAAAGCAAACACAAAGCTGGAGCATCCATTGACAAAAACAGATTGTCTCAAATCTCCTGTCCAGCGTAAATCCACTTCAATTCCAAGTAGCGACAGTTCCACATAAGCATCGCCGCTCTGCGCTGACGCTCCTTTCCTTTCTTGCGCAAATAAAAGACAATCGCCCCAGAGCTGTCTAGTGAGGACAATCAAATGGCACAGACATTCCTGCCAAATCAAAAACGGTGCTGGCATATTCGTGCTGCCGAAAAGGCGCAACCGCTCAGTAGTTCCCTCCTTGATGAATTTTGAACAATGCTGAAAAACAATCCCTATACGTTCCACAACACAAAGTGACAAAAGAAAACAAAGAAAACACCAAAATCAAGACTCGTGACAGCACTTGCTGACGGCTGCCTACTCGGGCGCCATCTTGGACTTCACTTGGTAGATTGCGCACGCATGTACACAGACGCTACAATCGTTTATCTACAACACAGGTGTCAAAGTCAAGGCCCGCGGGCCAAATCCGGCCCGCCACATCATTTTTTTCGTCCCGCGAAAGCAAATCAAACTTGTTAAATTCCACGATGATTGCTAAAATCTGAGCCAAAATGTCATATTTTTGGATGTCAACCACAATAAAAGTCATTATTCTTGACTTCAGATTTGAAAACGAGTTATTCATTAATTTGCTGTGTGCTCTATATGTAATATTTGAAGGGATTTAAACGTTCTAATGGGTTCCCCAAATTCATAACGGCCCTCGAGAGGAAACCATAACTACAATGTGGCCCGCGGCAAAAAATAACTTTGACACCCCTGATCTACAATATTTGAAGGTCTGACTGATTTGAAGGTCAATACAGTTTCCGATATTTGAAATTCTATTTCATGCAATAACTTTATTTTTGGTTCCTTATGACAGTAAAGATATTGATTCAAGGTAGAACATTTAATAGCTACAGAAAACCTGAAACAATTGGCTGTTTTTTTTTTGTTATCTTGGTCTTCCGTTGTAGTGTGTTAATTAGTTTTTTTTTAATGTCTTTTGTTCCAATGTCTGATGCTAGTCATTTCACATACCTGTCCTCAATTTGCAGGGTAAAGAAGACTTTGAGCGTCAGCAAAAGGAGCTGTTGGAAAAAGAAAACATCATCAAGCAGAATCAAGCTCAGTTGGGCCAGGAGCAGGTGAGCTTGAGAAACACAAAATGTCTGTTTTTGTGAACACAATGGCCAATTTCAGTCAAAGTGTATCACAAATCTTTACAATAAGACCTGCGCGCCTACAAGAGGTGAAAATCTGCAATTAAGCCCAACAGAACAAAACAAACATTTTTCAAAATGTGTTCTCTCTCACTCTTTTCTCCAAATGAGGGTCCGCGTTCTTCCTTCGGGTCGTTTTCTCATTCTCTATTCACGTTCACTGTAACAGACAATGACAAAATAAAGAGAATTAAACTAGTGTATTTATATTTAAACTCCAAAACGTTCAACCATTGCGACGTCAAAGTACACGAGCTTGACGGGAACAGAGTTTTTCATGACTGCAGAACATCCCACCTGCAGATGTGCAGATATGTTGTTCGTTTTTTTGTTGTTTCTTTTTTTGCATGAAAAATGTTAACTGAATGTTTTTATTTTTATTTTATTTGTTTAATACTGTAAAAAACATTAGCTGACTTAGGAAGGCATGAATGCATGTTTAAGGCTTGAATAAGTAACCTGTATTGGTTTGTACTGAAAAATAAACATTTAATAAAATATACGTTCGATAAAGATATGTACATGTAGAACTGGAGAGAATACTACATACAGTAAAGTCTCGTTATATCGATATTCTCAGGAGTCGGAAAAAATATCGAAATAACCAGATTATCGATATATCCGATCCTGCGGGCATGTAATTTTCTCCTTGAGTTCATAGAAATAGTATCGTAATAAGCAGTACTATCGATATAACGAGACTTTACTGTACATGTATGTTACTAAAAAAATGTTTGTATGTACTGTTGTTCATAACTCGAATGTTCGTAATCTGTATAGCATCTGTATAGCGCTTTAACAACAGCTGAAGTTGGAACAAAGCGCTAACATGGAAAAAGAGGTGAAAGAGAAACACATTGCCATAGGTCTGACCGTTGCTTTATCGTCACCCCTGCGAGAAAAAAACAAAACCCGAAGAAATTTGGGAATGGCGCGCGACGTCATATTTTCAATTCCCGAATATGAATGAGTGAATGAGGGGAAAATAATTTGGGGGATAAGTTAACCCTGTCTATTATCATCATTATTACTTCTGTACTTTACATGCAAATGTTTATTTTATTTTTATTTATTTTTTTTTTTGGGGGGGGGGGGGTTGTTCTGAAATATTGCCTCCCAGGTGCAGAAAAAAAGACAACTACAGTAAAGTCTCGTTATATCGATATCGGATATATCGATAGTCCCGGTTATATCGATACTATTTCTATGCACGCACGGAGAAAATTACATGCAAACAGGGTCGGATATATCGATAGTCCCGGTTATATCGATATTTTTTCGGACTCCCTTGAATATCGATATAACAAGACTTTACTGTAATATCATTTTGTCTTCTCCAGATCAACCAATTCAAGAAGTTGGAGCAGGAAGTGATCAAACCCGTAGAGAACGACATCTCCCAATGGCTGCCTCACCAACACCCGGGCAGGACCGCCAACCCCCAAACGGAGACGACGACATCCCAGCCCGCCACCACGCGTGCGTGCGCTAGAGATCGCCAACTACTGGGTTTCTACTCAGAGCAATGCGAGCAGCATTTTGTCACGCTGCTGAGCGCCGTGGACGCTTTTTTCAGCTGCGTGAGCGCCGGGCAACCGCCGCGCATCTTTGTGGCGCATAGCAAATTCGTCATCCTCAGCGCGCACAAACTAGTGTTCATCGGAGATACGCTATCCCGGCAGGCCGCCGCCACCGAGGTAGCCAACAGGGTGATGAACTCCAGTAACGTGCTGTGTGACTTGTTAAAAACGGTAGTCGGCGCTACCAAGACGGCGGCGCTCAATTACCCAAACACGTCCGCCATCCAGGAGATGGTGGATAGAGTCACCGATTTGTCACATCACGCACAACAGTTCAAAGAACAATTGCTTCAAATGGCCAAATGGTGAATGTCTTTCCTGCAACTGGTGTAAAAAAAAAAACATTGTGTTGTGTAAATATTTACTCTATTGTTTTTGCTCTAGATTGTTTTTTCTTGTGGATTTTTTCCCCCCCGTAACATTCCAGTCATATATTATGAAGCACCTTATGTTCGTTTCACCCATTGAGTGTCATTGGCGTGTCGTATTGCTGGATGTGAGACAGTCGATCGGAAACTATGTTGATGTTAATAGCCGTGTGTGTGTGTGTGTATGTGGTAAATGGGAGTGGTTCTCCACAGATAAAGTAAAGACTTGGTCATAACCTTGATACTGTGGGTTTTTTTTTTCTGTTTTTTATATACCTCAAAATGAGCTTCATAGAGTGCTTCCTATAAAATACAGTAAAGTCTCGTTATATCGATATCGGATATATCGATAGTCCCGGTTACATCGATACTATTTCTATGCACGCATGGAGAAAATTACATGCAAACATGGTCGGATATATCGATAGTCCCGGTTATATCGATATTTTTTCGGACTCCCTTGAATATCGATATAACGAGACTTTACTGTATGTGTTTAAATTTTTTTACGCTGACGCGATATGCACTCATTCACTGCCATTCCCGAATTTATTCGGGTGTTGAAAATATGACGTGGAGCGCTATTCCCAAATTTGTTCTGGTTTTTGTTTTTTTCTGGCTAGATAAAGCAGTGGTCAGCCCTCTGGCAATGTTTTCCCTTCCACAAGGGGGCAGCATTTCCCTTTTTTTTCCCCCGTTAGCGCTTTGTTCCAGCTTCAGCTGTTGTTAAAGTGCTATATAAACCAATATTGCATTGTATTTTGGACAGCCACCCTCATTTCATGCTCATATAACTCCAGACCCATATGATTTAGGAATTAACTATTTTATTGTAATGAAAGAGAGTCTTAAGGTTCCTTACACTCCATTGAATGTTTATGTGGTCCTAAAAGTCAATATTATGTGGGTTCTGGAATTTGAGTGAAAATGACAAAAACCCTGGCACTGGAGCGGACACATTTTTGCACATTGTCTGGCACTGAATGAGTAGAGAGAGGTTAACATCAACTACAGCCACCAGGTTGCAGCATTGAGCCTCTTTTGGATTAGATGGTTATTTTTTTCAACTAAAAACAATTTCTCATTTCCGTTGCTGACTTGAAGCCAATCCGGCGTTCGACATCTTGCCCAAGGGCACTTTGACAGCCAACATCTTTGGCCAAGATTTCAACAGACAACCATTAACACACACACCTGTCCTACCAACTGAGCCACGGCCAATTGGAGAAATATGCAGCCGATGTGGAAACTTTCTCATATACGATGAGGAAACAGGGGAGTGTATTTTCATTTTTCTTTCCCTGTCAAACTGTCATCACGGGCAAACTCACAAATAGTTATTCATAGCTTCTATTCTAAAAATATCCAGTTATTTTTAACGGCGCTGGCGTGACTTCTCACGAACCAGGGTGTACTGCGCTGGAAGCTCGCAGACGCTGGATAATTTCACTGCCTTCCCGTAGATCATTAGATGTGACAGAGGCAAATGAGGACATGATGTGTTTTGTACGCGTTCTCTGAGCCATGAGAGAGACGTTTTTTTGTTTGCCAAAAATGCCAAAACACATTTTGTCTACCTCAAAGGCTCTCTTCACATTTTGTCGTTTTTTTTTTTTTTTTTTTTTTGCCAGCTACGCATCATAGCAAGCTGACATAGAAACACTTTTCCTACACTCTCTTGGTTTATTTTCACATCGATTAAATAAGAGTGTCGACCCAAAAAGGTCCTGCTCTTGATAGATGGGACAACACAAAGAATAGACGGCCATAATCACAGCGAGGTCCCTCAGACCCCCTGTCAGCTTCCAATCAGAAAATCTCATTAAATCTCAGCTCACATAGCCTGGCACTGCGTGCCAAGCAATTTGTTTTTTTATTATCTGCCGCATTCCTGCTCGCTTTCTCCGGAGAGACGGAGAGGAAAAGGAATTTGCAAATGCAATCCTTTTTAAAAGGCTTCTCCGTTTGGCCAAATAGTAATCGGAAGATATCGGCTCAATTCAGCTTGAGCAAATTCTTACTCGGTGCTAATTTGCTTTGTCAGGGTGAAGAACAACAGTTAAATATGTTAAATTGGCAAAACAATATAGAATCACATATTGATCCAAAATTGACTTTCATTCGACAATATTTACTTATTAGGATGGCTGTGGGTGCTGTGCTAGCTACCTCGTGCGTTCATAAAAATATACAACTCCAATTTTCCAGTGGTTGAGCGATACAGCAGAAGTCAGGTGATTAATGTGGTTGTAAAAATGTCATGTGGGAAGAGACAAGACAGAAAAACAAATTCAGCCCCAATGTCCCACATCGACTGTATCTACTGCCATTTAATTTAAAGCAGGGGGGGGAAGGAAAACCCAAAATACAACAGGAAAAAAATGTACTAAACTAAACTCGCACAACGTAAATTGCAACAACATACTAAACGGCAAACAGTAATACGAAAAGTAAACACGTTTAAAATGAACCTTAAACGTTATTTCATGGCAAAACATAAATGCAAATGAACATGTTCGTTATCATTCCAATTGGCTTCAGTTAGATTAGTAAGCAGAAGACGTTTTTTTAACATTTCTGTTGAGGTTATTTTTTGGGGGGCGTTTTCGTTATATGGTTATTTTTCGTCCACTCTAATAACCTTGCAGAAGATTAAACATAACTTGCGAACAAAAACAGGTGAATCGTTTTGAATGTAACAAACGTGCATATGACCACAGTACTGTACTTCATATCCTCGAGGGAAATAAATGTTTATTTTTTCTTCGACAGCTTGAAAAATACAACAAATGAACACGTTACGAGTGAGATACGTAATTTAAACGTCAGCCCACTATTGTTATTTGGAATTGTGGAAGAATTATCGACGACCGAACGCACCGGGTCATTTCAGGGAATCAATGGAGTTATTTTTGGCATGAGTGCTTCGAGTTAAGCGACGCCAGCTTTCGTCCTTCAACTC
The DNA here is from genome assembly GCF_051943395.1 of Hippocampus bargibanti. Classification (NCBI taxonomy): domain Eukaryota; kingdom Metazoa; phylum Chordata; class Actinopteri; order Syngnathiformes; family Syngnathidae; genus Hippocampus; species Hippocampus bargibanti. The sequence goes on along the minus strand of NC_142753.1, from coordinate 8,545,149 downwards.
GTGTTTATATGTCACCTTACAGACTAAACACTACAAACCTGTTTCTTTCTTTTTCTTTATATTGTGCCGCAGTTATACAACTTGACAACGTGCTGCAAAAAAATGCCTGGGCTGCATTTGGCTTCGTCCCAATTGTTAGGATTCTCTCGACACGTTCCAAAATGGACGACTGCGAACAGGTGTTTTGTTGTGGTTAGATTGAACATTCCTCACCTTGTCCGGAGGAGGGCGCTGTGTCGCCGAAAGTCTAGCAGAAGAAGAACGTGAGCAGAGGAAACCATTGGAGAGCGGATGTCGTTTCTGTGGTTTGCTACAATCATTTCCTGTAAAGTATTTGCAGAATATGAAATTAAAGTTTCTCAAATTGAGAGGAAGAGAAATAGAAGGGCGCGGCTGCAAGTTCCAGAACAAACCTGAAAGGAAGATTTAGGGAATTCATCCAGAGAATCGAGCTCAAAGTGGATGTTTTCTCGGAGGATGCAAACGAACGAATTTGCAAGATTATTTTAAAAATGCATAACAAATGTACATTTTTGGGTGAGGATAAATTGAGCATATTTTAAATGAACAAAAAAATGCCCCTCATGCCAGTCAAAAAATCGAACGATGTGGAACTTCTGCCATCTAGTGGAAAAGAAACGAATTGTTATGTCTGTCACTGCACGTCGCTAACATGGGTGGTGAAACAAACATACAGGCAGTTAACAAATATGTCCCTTTTTGCGAGATATAATAACTTAATATAAAATATATGTTCGGACTCAATTAATGTTGGCAAACTGCAGTTGAGTGGGTCAAACCCGGATGTCTGACGGATGATTTTAAGAGAAATGCTGCTACCTAGTGGTCACTACATGAAGTGCCGAGGAAAGGACCTCAACTAACAAATATAAAGTTTTTTTAGTGCAATCGTCATTAAAAATTACTGTGACAAAATTGGTATTGTCGTGAAAGTAATTCGTGTTTCATAGCCTTATGAATTCAAAAATGGAAATTTACTATACAACGGTTTTTTCTGTTTAAATCCAGAGAGAAGAGAAGAAAAACAAATTAAATGAGGACTTTAATATAAAAAATGAAGACATACCGGAAAACAGGACTGAGTTCAAAGTGTTTGGTTTGAAGCGGTTGCGTCACTAAAATGACCATCGATTAAAAAGTGCACGTTGTATTTTCTACAGTTAACCTGGAAATAAAGAGGGATGACAAATAACAGCAACGCACTTGGCCAGGTTGTAGATCACAGGTGTCAAAGTCAAGGCCCAGGGGCCAAATCTGGCCTGCCATATCCTTTTATTCGGCCCGCGAAAGCAAATCAAACTTGTGAAATTCCATGACGCTTGCTGAAGTCTGAACCAAAATTTCAAATAGTCGCATGTAAACCACAATAACAGTCTTTTTTTTTTACTTGAAATTTGAAAACTATTTATTCATTTATTTTTTGTGCGCTCTATATGTAATATGTGGAGGGGATAAAAATTCCCTCCACATATTTTCACATATTCCACGTGTCTGTTTGGAGCTCCGGGATGTCAGCTTGTGTTATTTATAGCAGCTTCAAAAACAAACTCCACATAACTTGGTTAGATCTTTGTAAATGTCTCTTCAAGTGTACATTGTGTTTTTTAATATACCTGTATTTGTAGAAGCTGTTTTATAAATCTTACCGTAGGGTTGACAACTTTCCATTCACTGCAATTTAAGAAGGTCAAGAAGTCCATGGTCACTACACCCTTTTTTTAAAACCTAATTCATGATCAGGTTGACATCAAAATGGCGCCACAATTGGCTCTAAGCTCCGGTCACCAACTGTGTCAGTTGGGAGAGGTCCTCATTTAGTGTAAGGTGCGTAGTCATTGGCGATCTTACAAGGTGCTCTCTGGGAAGGCAACTCTTTGGCGTGCAGTCCTAGGACGGTTGCGTGCGGGTGCGGGGACGGTGGCGGCGCGTTCGCTCACGCTTTCGGACGACTTGGTCTGCGCCGGAGGGGAGGCCGCCGCATCCCCGACGAGTTCACGCAGGAATTTGAATTTGGACAAGAAGAGTTGCCAGACAACATACCAACCTATGAATAAGACAAAATAACATTACAATGAGAAAGCCAAGCAGCCATGCGGACTTGTGTCATATCAGTTTGATAGTTTCATATATAGTGATTAACCAGTGGAGCGCTTTTGAATCAAAATATACATTTACAAATATAAAAATACTTTTTGATCCAGACTACATATGATTTTCCATGAGAAATTTAAAGGCATTTGTTATGTTAGACGATGACGCGCATCACATCTATGTATTCCTTTCAAAGAGTGTTCACATTCAGAACACATGACATAAAAGTACTTCTTATATGCTAACTAAACGAGGCAAAATATTTGTATTTTGGACAATAAGCGGTGTTTAGGACAGTCATATTGAAATATTAGTTCGCGATTAGCCATTTCACTGCGTTTTTGCTTGTGTGTTACCTACATTGGATTGGATTGAATTTTCCGAGTGGACAAATTTACATTTCACAGCAGCAGTTATGAAAGGAATCCCACATCCCATCATTGTTTACTTTAGACACTTATTTAAGAATAATTTTGTACTGTACAACTGTTACCATGTGAGTGCACTTGAACAATAAAAAGGTTTAAATTGGATTCCTGGCATGGTCGTTGTTTTCAGTTGCCACTGACATGCCAGCAAAAGATAAATATAGACTCTTGGGCGTCATCGAAACTTGTAAAAGATTATTAATCCTCGTTTAAAGTGGACACGGTCGTCTTAAATGTTCACTGACAATGACGCACATTCGCCCTCAAGTGTAAGACAACGTGTTTTGTAAATCGAACATGTAAAATAGTCTTTCCAAACTCACCGCATAACATGAAGATAAGAACACAAAGCAACGTGGCCACAATGACCAGCAATGTGAGCCCGACACTTTGCCACATTTTAGCTGGACACTTGTCTTCGCGACGAAGAGGGGAGGTAGCAGATTATTTACCAAAAAAGACCATCGAAAATACAGAAGGAAAAATATAGCACAAGATTAGCTCCTTTACGCCACTGGCCGAGACTCGAGATTATCAATAACAAAACTGCGGCGCATCGCAAACTCACTGTAGCCTGCTAGCATGTGGCTAGCACAACTAGCGTAATATTAAATAATAGCCACTTTCAAACCCCACAGAGGTCATCAAGGCTATTTTACGGTAACCGGGCTGGGCAAATTAGGCAACGCCGGATTTGTGCTACATAACTGCAGAATGTCTTTGTATTGGTAGCTCTTTAATGCGTAATAGTGTTTACGGCACACTGACAAACCAGCTGCGCCATGCCGAATTGACTTCTGGGAAATGTAGTTATTCATCCATTCACGGTTCAGTAACATTAAACAAGTGCCACTTTCAACCCCCACAGAGGTCATAAAGCCTATTTTACGGTAACCGGGTTTGGCAAATTAGGCAACGCCGTATTTGTGCTACATAACGGCAGAATGTCTTTGTTTTGCTAGCTCTTTAATGAGTAATAGTGTTGTTAGCAGATTGACAACGCGGCTGCGCCATGCCGAGCTGACTTCTGGGAAATGTAGTTATTCATCCATTCACAGTCCAGTTGAAGGAGCCAATCCCAGCTGACGTTAGGCGGAAAAGAGACAACACCCAGAACTGGTCGCCAGTCCGTCGTAGGGCATATACAGACAAACAATCGTTTACACTCACACGTCACTGAGTGGGAACTGATCCCACGCATCTTATCTCATTTTATTTTGACTGCATCATGATGATCTCCGCCGCTAACATCTGAGGATCCACCACAAGCGGAAACATGTCCATGGCAGCGTCCACCAAGTCTGCGCTGAGGATAGCGAGGAGCTTGGTCCTGGTGACTTTTCTTTCATCTGCGCGCCGTCGTGATTTTGGTCGCATACACAAAAAAAAAAAAAAAAAAAAAAATTAACGTGATGAATTTTGTATATTACAGTTTAAGTACAACGCTCTGGTTAGTTAAACTGTATTTTTACACAATATAATTAATTGAATATGGATTCCAGTTGACAAAAGTCACATATCTTAACAATATTAAATTGTAACTGAATTGATAAGACAATACTATTCGAGCCCCCAATCAAAATATCTCCATTGCATTGCATTAGTCCATAGCCAGGATATGTCGTCATTGCAAACCGGCCAATGAGGATGAGCAAAGCTGTTCTGATCCTCTTCCTGGCCACCTGTTCCATCTTAAGGTTTTCTGCAGAGGCATGCTTATAGAAGAACCAGTGGGGGGGACAAAAAAATGTCCTTAAAAAGATATCTGACGTCCGTGTATTTGAATTACGACTGATTTTTTTACAGGATGTCAATGAGAACTCTCCCCTTGGTTTTTATTAACCTTGGTGGGGAGATGCTTTACATACTGGACCAGCGCCTTCACACTCAGAGCACTTCTGAGGACAAGTCTGAGAAAGGTAGCGTGAAAACCTTTGGTCTCTCTTGCTGTTTGTTTTTCACTTTTTCTGCTGTCATAGTATCATTCTCAATATTTTTTGTTTTGATTTTCTTATTTTGGATTGTATCTTTTTTTTTTTCATTCCTGCAGGAGTGTGGTCTGAAAATGACAGAAAAAGAGGTACAGGCAACATAACATAGCAGGGGTTCACGAGCTTTAACTTCCGAGTCTGTAAAATTATGTTGTATAAACTCATTCCGTCACATGGATTCCGTTTGAGCATTGCGGTACGATTGCACTATTCAAATAAATAAATAAATAGGAGATAACTACAGTAAAGTCTCGTTATATCGATATCGGATATATCGATAGTCCAGGTTATATCGATACTATTTCTATGCACGCACGGAGAAAATTACATGCAAACAGGGTCGGATATATCGATAGTCCCGGTTATATCGATATTTTTTCGGACTCCCCTGAATATCGATATAACGAGACTTTACTAGTTAGCTAGCTATAAATAAATAGATACAAAAATAAATAGGCCAGGGAATTGATAAATAAATGGATAGCGAGCTAGCTAAGTAGCTATCTAGCTAGGTAGATAGGTAGATAGATAGTAAAAAAAACACTGACTACAAAATACAATCTTACTTGTTCAGTTTTGCCATCACCCTTTCTCCATTTCCATCCCTTCCCATTGAAAGTGGTGAATGACATCGTCGGGACCATGTTCAGTCCAGGCTTCATGGATGAAATTCTGAAACCTCAGCTGCTGTATTCACACAGGACGATGAAAGTCGTCCTGAATCGCTTGGCGCACGTCTCCATCATGAAGTTGAACCCGGTCAGCATGGAGAAGGTAACGTTGGTTGCACTGAGAACACCAAGGCAAGATTACAGGAATGAACATATATTGGATGTATTTTCAAACAGCTCTACGAACTGATGCTCATGGCCTTCAAGTATCAAGTTTTCCTCTGTCCGCGCCCGAAGGATCTGCTGCTCATCTCGTACAATCACATCGACACCATTAGGGGATTTGTGAAAGAGACCCCAGCCGTTCTCAATAAAGTCGATGAGACTCACAGAAAGATCATTGAGGTAGACCTGATCCTGTGCTAATGATCCAATGCTAATTTATATAATTTGGAATATTGCCTCAAGAAATTTAGTACAAGATGTTACTAGGACTGTAAACTGTAAAATAATGGAGAGAGATGTATACATGTATAGATATACAGTGAGACCTCAACTTACGAACTTAATTGGTTCCCAGACAGTGTAAGGCGAAAAGTGTGTATCTCAAAAAACATTTTCCCATAGGAAACCATTAAAATGGGAATAATCCGTTCCCGGGTTTCCATAAAATATACTTTTCAACTAAATAAGCCTTAAAACTACACACAACATACCTTATTCTATGTATAATAAATGTGCTATTGTATTGTAATGAAAGAAATACACTGCATTGTATCATAAAGTCACCTTATTCACATTTGTGATGGTCATTGATGGCTTGATGGAATGGCGTTGGAGGTCGAAGGTCAAAAGGAATTGCTGTTTGGAAAGAGAGGCGCATTACATGAGGACTGTAATTAAAGAAATAAACTGTGCTGTAAAAATAAAGTTTTATTGACCTTTTAACGTTGTTAATGGCTTATGGAAGGAGAGTCACCTTCCATAAGGACTGTTGGTAACTTAACCTCTGGTGCTGTTCGGTCGTGTGCTTCTGCTGAAGATCACTCCGCCAGCCGTGGTGGGTGTGTATTATGAAAATAGTGCTTACTATAAGATTTAATTTTCAGAAATTTGACATTTGCAAGACGAAAAGTTTGTAAGATAAGGTGTTTGTAAGTTGAGGTCTCACTGTAGCTATACTGTAGATATATGATAACTTACATTTGTACAGTAAGTGCCATGGAACTGCTATATGCAGAATGGAATAGGAGCCTGTTTCACAAAAAAAATTAAGGATTTGCATATTGTGGTTTCTATAAGCAATTCTCTTTCAATTACTAGTCAATTACTTGCGGACTTTCCCTATAGTGTACTACGATTGCATCCGTGGGTGTCGTCAGTTCACAGTATGTAACACTTCGATGTATTTTTTTTTTGTGTAGATCTACTCGTCGATGACAGCGGGTGAATTCCAGCTCCTGCGTCAAACGCTGCTGAGGTTCTTACAAGACACGCACATCCGCGTCAGTACATCGTTATCTAAATCATTGATGTAAAGAACTGAGATCACAACCACCGTGTCGTTCACAAAGTGTTTTTTTCCGCATTCAGGTGTCCATTTTCCTCAAAAACAAAATCCAGAATCCCAATGGCCGTTTTGCCCTGTCAACATCGGGGCCAGTACCTCACGGAATGGACATTCCGGGGGTCGTTAGGTGAGAACGTATCCATAGAATATTTGTGTGTTCCTTTGGATCGTTTCATCCAAAGAAAAATGCATAGTCTCCATGATGTCTCTATAGGATATTTGACAGGAGGGGACGAGAAACGCGACAGTGGCGGTTCTCATCGGCAGGGAGTTACACCCGTCATAGCAAAGATCCATCGTTTGGCCTTCACGGGGACCGAGTCATCAAACTGGGCGTGAACATGTTGTGCAACTCTGAACATGTTTATAACAGTGGCGGGCCATGGATTTCATCGCTAGGCCTTCAGTAGTGCTATGTCTGAATTAATCCAGACTGAAAAAAGTGTGGTGTGATTTACTACAAGTCCACTAGAGGGTAGCATTAGCCAGGAAATAACTGACCGATCTTTCTTAATGATGTCCATTTTTTTTTGAAAAGTCCGCCTTGAAAATGGCTTTAGTAGAAAATCTCCAACAAAATCAATTTCTTCTGCTCCTTCAACCATTTTGGGTTGACAAAACTGCTGTAAAATCAACACAATATATTTGCTTCTGCAAATCGCTATCAATACATTGTGCTAGCTCTGGCCAGTATGCTTCTGTCACGAGTGGCTTGTGATCAGAGCAGAACTGATTTTGAAGGCGTCCAGGTAGATTTTTGACCCTGGTCACAAATGATGACTAAAATGTGATTGGTTAAATTTTTAAACACGAAAACACACGTCTGGAAGCAGCGCAAAAGGGGAAAAGTAATGAAAGGAAGCCGCAAGATAATTTGGAATTATTTACTAAGAATTCATGGACAAAATATAATTAACATCAGTCCGTGATTCAGATATTTTTAGGCCAGCAGGGAAGGCTTTGAAGGCCTTGACGGTCCGCCACTGGTTTATCTTTTTTTTTTTTGTATCTACATATATGGCTAACACTCTTTTTTATGCTATTTTCTTCATTTTAGGTACAGCGTAAATCTAGCGGTGGAATCATCCAAAGTTCCCTCAGTGGAGGTATTATAACAGTAAAAATTTGCCGCCCTTGATCAAATCATTCGCATGTATAATTTGACACCCTTGCGCTCAACATTCACGTTTTTTTAGTACCCGTCTTACTGCTATAACTGTCTTTCCTACCTTCACAATGCCACAGATGGATGTCTCCCCCAACCCTTTAGCAAAAGAAGAGCTCAATCTATTGGCCCGCCTGATAGGCACCGTTGAGATTGAGAACGCCTCCGCTTGTCAAACTGGCTTCCAGATCAACCTTCTTGCTTCAGTCCAAGAAGAGGAGTCAGGGTATCATCCATTTTCTAATCCGACGGAGTCAATCCCAGTTGTATTCGGGCAGCCGGCGGGGTACACCTTGAACTGGTTTCCAGCTAATTTGAGGGAACAAACACAACAACCATACATGCTCACAACCACAACCAGAGACAAGCATTCATTTTGCCTGCCATGCAAGCTGTTTTTTTTGGAATGTGAGAGATAAACCAGAGTACCTGGACAAAACCCACGCAGGCTTAGGGAGAACATGCAAACCCTACATGGGAAGCATTATTTAGCTAGCATGTTTTTAACTTGTATGTTATTTTTTTGAAAAGGGGAGCTGTGGGTGGAGCCGACGAGTCATTTGAAGTGATGAATATACAAGCCTTGAAGGTAAATATTTTTTTGCGGCTTTTTCTGACTGCTAAATGACTGTTTTTGTTTTTTTTTTTCAGGATGAACATTCCACAACTCATCTGGCTCAAATCGCCAAACTTTTCGTTGAACAAGAGGAGACATCAAATAATGTGAATAGCAATAAAGGAGATGAACTACTGGCTATGATGGATGACCTTGGACCCTTATAACGTGAACTGTAGCATCAAACCACACTCCACTGGAGTGTATCCCAGCTAAATAAATGATTACATCGATTATTTAAAGAAAATTCTAATTTATTGCAGTCAACATAATTATTTTTAAATAAAATATTGATTGTGTATTGCTGTTTGGCTTTTATTCCCTCCTTTGAAAAATTAATGAACTTGGTTTTTATTTAAATATTCACTGCGATTCTTCTAGTGACCAGCAGAAGGCAGTGTTGTTGTTTTTTTGAAACAGAAGTATCTACGTCATCACGCTACGTTCTCTGTTTCCGGAAGTGTTTTTCACTCTCCCCGAAGGCGTTGGTATTTTTCAAATGGATTAAAAGGAAAGGTAAATGTGTCGTATTTAAAATACTTTCCATCGATAAAGTGTGCTTTTTTTTGTAGTTGTCCTTTTCGTTGTATAATTTACATCGCCAAAAAAAACGTACAGATTTTTATTTTAGCGGCGTTGATCTGCTATTTGGGTCAAAAAGTGTTTACGCGATCCGCTGGTGCTAAATTATAGAACTGAGATAACCTGGAGGATTTTTACAGAAGGTCATGGAGTCAGCGAGTCCTGAGATGTCAAGTCAAGCGGAGAGTTTCTGCTCCATCCGGGAGCGCACCATCGCGGAAAACAGCATGGTGGTGCTCCTGCAGGGCCTCCGCGGGGAGGTGACCACGGTGGACCTGAGGAACGAGAGCACAGCACGAGGGCGGGTGATCAACGTCGATGCGTTCATGAACGTCCGTCTAGAGGAGGTGCTTTATCGTGACCCCAAGGGGCGCCTCGTGAAGCTACAGGATCTCTTCATCACCGATAGAAACATCCGTTATGTTCACATCCCTGACCACATGGACATCATGAAGACGATACAGGGTCAGTTGGCCAAGATCCACCGAGTCCGCAATTTTGCCACAGAGGGAGGCGGCAGAAAGGAGTTCACCAAGAAGACAAATTAATTGACCGATAAGGACATGGAGCTCTTCTATTTTGTTATTGTAAATAAAATCTGACTGGTCCTGAATGGTGGATTTTCTTTAAATGATTCTTTTTTTTTTTTAAATAATGATCCAGAACAATGAAGAATTTGAATCTACTATCCATCCATTTTCCAGACCGCTTTATCCTCAATAGGGTCTTCGGGCATGAGGCAGGGGACACCCTAAATTGGTTGCCAGCCAATCGCAGTAAATGTACCATACAGTTAACTCATTCACTACCAGACGTGCAAAAATGTGTCCACTCCAGTGCCAGGGTTTTTGTCATTGTGACTCAAATTCCAGGACCCACATAATATTGAGTTTTTGGACTGCGTAAACATTCAATGCAGCTTTAAAAAAACTTTGACTCTCTTCTTTCATCAGAAAAAAATAGTTAATTCCTAAATTATATGGGTCTGGAGTTATCTGAGCTTGAAATGGGGGCGGCTGTACAAAAGTCATATGCTGCCTGCTCGTGGAAGGGAAAAAACACTGATAGAGGTCTGACCATAGCTTTATCGGCAACCCCCCTGTAAGAAAAAAAAAACAACAACAAATTCAGGAATGGCGCTCCACATCAATTTTCAATTCCCGAATACATTTGGGAATGGCAGTGAATGAGTTAAAAATGATATTTAATATAATATTGCCCTGTTTTGACAAAGTTAGATGGGAATGAATTGAAATAAATGCAACAAATTGTGTCCAGCAACATAAAAAAAACATTGTCAGAGGCCTTGGCCAGCGCTTTATCAGCACCCGAACAAATTCGGGAATGGCGCTCTACTGCGTCATATTTTCAATTCCCGAATACATTTGGGAATGGCAGTGAATAAGTTAAAAATTAGATTGAATATAATCGTACCCTGTTCTGACAACGTAAAGATGGGAATGAATTGAAAAAAATGCAACAAATTTTGTCCAGCAACATAAAAAAACATTGTCAGAGGCCATGGCCAGCGCTTTATCAGCACCCAAAAAAAAAACACAGAACTAATTCGGGAACGGCGCTGTATGTCATATTTTCAATTCCCGAATACATTTGGGAATGGCAGTGAATAAGTTAAAAATTAGATTTAATATAATCATACCCTGTTTTGACAACGTAAAGATGGGAATGAATTGAAAAAAATGCAACAAATTTTGTCCAGCAACATAAAAAAACATTGTCAGAGGCCATGGCCAGCGCTTTATCAGCACCCCAAAAAAAACACAGAACTAATTCGGGAATGGCGCTGTATGTCATATTTTCAATTCCCGAATACATTTGTGAATGACTTCAAATGAACAAGGGAGTATTTTTTTCTATGACAAGGCTACAAAAGCCTCATGCTAACGCTAAAGTAGAAATATAACAATGATATATATTGAGTGCGGCGTACGCCACACAGTCCGTCTGTCTGTGAAATTGTTTGGCATCTGGCCGTACACCAAGGAAAACATTCATCACGATGGTTACCATTCTGTTGTGCGACCACCCCCCCCCCCCCAAAAAAAAAAAAAAAAAAAAAACAAACAAGCAGTTGGTTTTCTCCACTTTGGAATTTTCGCCCACATTCCAGCCGAGCGTATAGCTGACTTGTCAGTCACTCCAGCTGCATCAAATCTACGAGATGGGGGCCCCTAGAAACGGAGCAGTAGCAGCCCGTTGAAAGGAAGAGAGTGTTTCCCTTGTAAACTGCCAGTCGCGGCGTCCTCCCCAATACCCAAGTACAAATGGGAATTTGAGGAATTTGCAAGAAGGGCCGTGTTATTCCTGCCGGGTGTCAGGAAGAGGGCAGGCCTTGACAAAACACAGATGCAGCTGGGACATATCAACCACTCTGCTCAAAAGATGTCATTTTAAAACTTAAAATCGAGGGCATGATGCTTGCAAAATGTGTGCACTTATACAGTGATACCTCGGTTTTACGAACCCCTTGGCTTACGAACTTTTCGGTTAACAAACGTTAAATTTATGACAATTTTACCTTGGCATACGAACTTTTTCTGTACACGGCGCTGCCTCAATGAGTGATGTGTCGTTCGCGAACGAGCCCGTTCTTCTAACAACAAAAATGGCAGCCGACTGTTTTTGTCCTCTATTCCCCGCCACCAGTCTTCGGTTGGTTAAAGCCACGTGATTGGTCAAGAACGCAGCAGTGAAGGGAAGTGGTTTAAACATTAAAGAGACAGGCAGATGACAGTGAGAGAGTTTCAACTTTGATTGTGTAGACTGCAAGGTTAAAATATATCATCAATCAGGCTCCACAAACAACCCGCACAAGCCATCTGTACACTTGATGCAAAACGCTATCAACCCAGCTAAACAGAATACAAATTGATGAGGAACTAGATAAAATTATCACAGAGAACCTACAAGGGATCATTCCTCAAGATGGTGAAAGAAGGTTACGTTCCTCATCAAGTGTTTAATGCTGATCGGCCACTCCATTCCATTAAGCCATCACGACCATCACAAAGGTAAATAAAACGACTTTATTATACAGTACAGTTTATTTCTTTAATTATAATACCATCGCACATTTATTACACATAAAATAAGGTATATTTTGTGTAGGTTTAAGGCTTAGAAAAATTAGAAAGTAGAAAATTTTACGTTTTATGGGGACCTGGGAACGCATTATTCTCATTTTAAAGGTTTCCTATGGGAAATTAATTTTTGGGATATACACTTTTCGCCATACACACTGTCTGGGAACCAATTAAGTTCGTAAGCCAAGCTATCACTGTACTTCAATATGTTACCTCCTCCTCCTATTTACTTTGAAACTAACCTTGAGATTGTGCAAATGACACATAATGAAAGCTCACGGTGGACGCCAAACCACATTTGCTGAACTCAGAATAGGCTCAAAAGCGTCAACAAGCCCTGACTCTCCACATACTCTTCCACAAAAACACTTATTTCTAGCTAGCTACCTAGTTATCTCGTGATTTTTTTTTTTTTCAGTGTAAAAGGGGAAGTCCAAGATGGCATCCGAGTAGGCAAGTGGTCTCACGAGTCCTTGATTTTTTTTTTTTTTTTGTCACTTTGTGTTGTTGTGCGTATTATGGAACGAATATGGATCGTTTTTCAGTTGAGCAGTTGCGCCTTTTCAGTAGCACGAATATGCCAGCACTGTTTTTCATTTGGGAGGAATGTCGGTGACTCTGTTATCGCTGGACTGCCATTTACAAATGTATTCGTGAATTGAAAATACGACTAAGAGCGCCATTCCCGAATTTGTTCGGGTTGTGTTTTTTTTTTCTTGCGGGGGTGCAGATAAAGTGCTGGTAAGACCTCTGGCAATATGTTTCCTGTAGTATTATTATTATTATTATTATTATTAGCTATTATTCATTTAGTGCTTTGTTCCAGCTTCAGCTGTTGTTAAAGCACTAAATAAATGAATAATAGCTAATAATAATAATACATTTCATTTATAAGCGCCTTTCAAAACTCTCAAGGTCACTTTACAGTCACAGGATATTTTTTTTTCTGCGGGTGAGCAGCAGCAGCCACACGCGCCAGCTAGCTAGAGAACTATATAACTTATAGATAGCCAGCCAGACAGCTAATAGATAGCCAGCTAGGTACCTAGCTGATATGTATGTATTGCATTGTATTTTGGACAGCCGCCCTCATTTCAAGCACATATAAGTCCAAAGCCATATAATTTAGGAAATAACTTTTTTTCTGATGAAAAAATAGAGTCTAAGGTTTCTAACGCTGTATTGAATGTTTATATAGTTCTAAAACTCAATATCCTGTGGGTTCGAGTAAAAATGACAAAAACCCTGGCACTTGAGTGGACACATTTTCGCACATGTCTGGCACTGAATGAGTTAATTAAAAAGTCAGGGAAAAAAAGTTGCAAAGCAGCACAAAGTAAAGTTGGTTCCATTTTGGGGCTGTAATTAGGTCTCCCTTCTGGAAGTTCTAAATCACCTCCCGCGGTTAATCAACAAACACCACCTGCTCATTTGAGCTACTCCACAATTGGATAATACATCCTGGGACAGCAAAGCGTTTTTTTTTTTCCTTCCCTCTCCCTTCCTAGATTAAAATACAAAGAGCTCAATTAATCCACAACACCCTCCTCCCCGCCTAGGCAAGCGTCAGCAACAGGGCCCAGTGCCCAAAACAGTCGACAAGCTATTTCCTGTTCCACCCTCCTGGCTCTCCAGTGAACAGACCGGTGGTGTGTTTAGCAACTGGCGGCGAACAGACATATCACCTCATTCTGATCTGCGACTTGGAACGAAGCGGAGTGGCTTTGCGTGTGTGTGTGTGTGTGTGTGTGTGTGTGTGTGTTCATACCTGCAGGGAAATACACGAGGTGCTTATTTTTTTAGGACTTGAGTTTCATCAGGAGTGCAAACTGACAAGGTGTCCTCCCACTGAAGATGACCGGGAGTGGATGTTAGGACTCTTAGAGCAGGGATAGCATCTTTTTTTTTTTGTGTACGGCGGGGTGTCATTTTGCTGCTTTCCTGACAGGGGGGCAAACAATGACATGTCACTTTTTACACAGGCGGATTTGTACATCTTCAGGGGACATTTAATTGCAGAGCACCGATGCTTATCAGGGATTACGGTGAGTGATCTGTTCAAGACAAAGTCTGAAGAAACTGTTGATTCAACTTCTGTATTGGAAGGGAAGTAAAAGTCACGCTACCTCAATTTATGATACATAAATTACATAAAGAAAAAGGAGTATGCATTCATTTATTTTCTGCAATCAGAATCAGAAAACCTTTATTCGTCGCACAATGGGGAAATTTGCAGTCCACAGCAGCAATTTGAAAGAGGATGGGGGGGGGGGTGAAAGGATAGTAAACAAGGTATTCGAAGCATAACAAAATAAAAAATGTCAACTGTATACTGTGCAAATGTAAATGTGCAAAACCGTGTCATAAAAACTGTACATAGTGCAAGTATCAAGAAAGGCATATTGATATATTGCATCAATCCATATTTACAAGTGTCCAGTTTTTTTTTAATAATACTAATACTACTAATAATAATAATAATAATAATACATTTATTGCTTATCCATATATTTGGACTGTATTTATTCTATGTATTTATATGCTGCCCCCCTCAAGTAAGGGAAAAAACATTGCCAGAGGTTTGACCGGTGCTTTATCGGAATAAATTCAAGAATGGCAGTGAATGAGTTAAAAATACTGCTCCTCATTTAGTCTGTTGTTGAAAACAAGATAGATTGCCGTAAAGTCCCAAGACTTGTTGTCAGGGCTTCCTGCTTTCATCTTAAATGGGATTATCCGGGCAGGAAATGTGGGAGGGTTGCACCGGAGTGTTTTTTTTTTTTTTTTTATGGGGTCGCATAAACAGCTAGAACTGCCCTTTCTCATTGCGAGGCGGTTAACATGACGCTAGTGGCCTAGCGTGGAAGCGCTGGCTGTTTCTTTTGTCTACTCTACTCCGTATAAAAATGGACATTTGTCTCCGTCTGGTATTTGTTTTCAGCACTTCCCGCTCGGGGAACCGCTAACTGCCTGTTTGTGCCACTCGGCATATAAATACACTTGTTGAGGGAACAGCACCCAATAAAATGGCATTTTACAGTGGGGACATTATATTTGGCGTGGAGAAACCTGTTATTATATTTAAAGCAAGTTGAACAAGTGAGGAATTTGATATTTTGGAGGAGGGGGGGGGGGGCAGTATTTGGACAACAGGATGTGAGTTTAAAGGACAACCGACGCATCCGGACAAGTTGTGTCCATAATTTGCAAAATGACTTTTACTGTAGCAGACAAATCAGCCCATTTCCAACGGAGCTTTGGCGCCATCTTGTGCATTTTCTGGGACACTACATTGGAGTCCTGACGGCTCGAATTGATACGGAAGGACTTCTTTAATCGATTGCAAACATTTATGCTTCCTTCTTCAGAACTATTTGAATCATATTCATAACTGGATTAGTAACAAGAAAGCATCTTCTCCGAATCTGAAGCCATTGTTTTGATTCTAAAGCAAGGCAAGACGTCCTGGTGTGACGTCACGAACAAGGGGGCGGGATCTTCTGAAACTGCATCTCCAGGGTCATTTTGAAGTAGTTTTGGGACACTTTAAGTCATTTTTATTGGTGTTTTGCATTTGACTAAAAATATCAGCCTGCGTGACGTCACGAACAAGGGGGCGGGATCTTCTGAAACTGCATCTCCAGGGTCATTTTGAAGTAGTTTTGGGACACTTTAAGTCATTTTTATTGGTGTTTTGCATTTGACTAAAAATATCAGCCTGCATGTTTTGGGTATTTTAGATGCTATAAAACGTTTTTCTGATGTCAGATAGGAAACAAAAAAAATGGTGTCGGTTGTCCTTTAAGGCCTGCCCATTTTAAAGTGATCTAAAAATTATGATTGTCTTAAATAGCGGTTATAAGAATAAAGTCGTTGACCAACAATTAAATCAGGCAAAGGTTTTACAGGGCTCTGCCAAGAATCATCAGGATAAAGATCAGGGCGCTAGCTGATGGCAGCAACTGGAACAAGGGTCGAATTTTGTTCTCCCCAGCGAGAAAAGCTCAAAAAAGGAAAAACGTTTTTGGGCTCCCATGTTATTTTAATGATGTGGGCATTGTGAGGGGGGGGGGGGGACTGGGAAACCAAGCGTCGTGTTTACATTAAACTTAACTGGAACCGTGGGACGGCTGAGTGGTAGTGCTATTGACATAATTTCCTTCCCATTTGGGGCAAAAAGTGCTTGCTGCGGGGGGAAAATGTCTCAGACTGCAGCGAAAATCCTTCACCACTGTTGTTGAATATATTTTCAAAACATCGGGCTCGCAGTCACCGAAACAAGAGCCAAAGTGTCGTTGTTTGACACCGGAAAATGGAAAAGAGTCCCCTCGGGCGGTGATGTCATAAATATAAACATCCCGCATTAGTTAAGGCTGCTTGAGGCTGAAGATAAACAATGTTTTTGGTTCACAGTCTACCCCGAGGTTTAAAAGTTGCTTAAATAGAATGAGAATCTAACTCTTTGGATGTGATTTTATCTGACAGGAGGAGCCCAGGATCCTTGAATTGAGCGCCGAATGAAAAGGATCGTGGAGATGCTAAAAACTTCAAGCGGCTGTTAAATAAAAAAAAACAATGGAGCCTATTAGGAAAGACATGGAGCTGCTCAGCAACAGCATGGCAACATACGCACATATAAAAGGTAAATGTCCAAAAACGTTGCACCTGGATGGCCAAGATGCAGTCCACGGTACGGGTTGCCAACCTTTTGGAAACCGACTGTGCTCTCGTCATGAAAGAAAAAAAACGAATCCATCAATGGGTGTTAAAGTGTCAGCATTACCTGAGACGATGTCCAGGCTGAGGGTTTTCGCGTCAAAACGCTGGACCATTCAAATGCTGGGAAATAGGGAATTAAAAACAAACAAAACAACTAACTAAACAGATAGAAGATAACTAGTTAGATAACTAGAAATAAACATAGATAGACCGGGGAGTGGATAAATAAATGGATAGCGATTAAGCTATCCATATATTAGCGAGCGCGATAACTATAGATAGGAGATAACTAGTTAGTTAATTAGAAAGTAAATAAACACACACATGAATAAATAAATAGGCTGGGGAATGGAAAAATAAATCGGTAGCTATTCATATACTGTATTAGCTATCTCTCCATATATTAGCTAGCTCGCTAGAATCCATCTATTAGCTAGCTAACTAGAATTCATCTATTTGCTAGCTAGCTAGAATCCATGTATTAGCTAGCTAGACAGACAGATAGGAGATAACTAGTTAGCTAGCTATTAGTACAACTAAATAGACCGGCAATTGATAAATGGATAACTAGCTAGCAAGCTATCTCGATAACTAGCTAGCAAGGTAGGTAGATGACAGTGGGGAATCTACACGGAATGTAGAAATAATGAATACATTCTACCTTAAAAAGAACACAATTATAGGAACAAATACGTGACAGCGGCGACGTGACAGATGGCACCAACATATCGAAATTACCAACTGACACCGACTGACAGAAAACAAGCTACACATGTGATAAGTAGGTTGAGCGAGATGATTGGTCGACAAATGAAGCCCGACTGATAATAATAAATTACATTTTAAGCGCCTTTCAAAGCTCTCAAGGACACTTTGGAGTCACAGACAAGCATAGGTACTATAATAAATAAAATACAATACAATCACAAATAGAATGCATGAAAACAGATGTGAGGACAGTGCATGAACATGGGGCGCATGACAAAAACAAAACACGATAACATATGTGTAGTCGTGACAACGGCAAGATGCTGCAAAAAATAAAAAATAAAATACGTGATACATTTTCTGTTTGTCCACCCAGCCAATCCGGAAAGCTTCGCCCTCTATTTCATGATGGGCGTTTGTTTGGGCCTGCTCATGGCTCTTTGCCTTCTGGTGGCCGGCATCACCTGCAGGTCACGCCGCCGCGTCAAAAGGCCTGTACCGTCCCCCGAAAGGAGGCAACTTAAGGAGTCTAGCGAGGAAGAAGAGGAAGCGGAGGAAGATGAAAGCATAGAGGAAGAGGAAGGGAGCCATAAAATGACTCTGATCCCGACCGACGAGCGAAGCACGCGATCCGACGGCACGTTGAAAAGCGTCAACGTCTTCGCCTCGGTTGAGGAGCTGGAAAAGGCCCGACGTCTGGAGGAGAGGGAGCGCATTGTCAGGGAAATCTGGAGGAACGGACAGCCCGACATCCTTGTCACTGGGACGGGTACGATCGGACGGGTCCATTACCACTAAGGTCCCAAACGACATGGTAAAGGAACCCCTGTTGTCATAGGAACAGACTTTGGATTTTCTTAGTTGGTTCATTTGACGTAAATTTGATGGTCAGATGCAAGGACTTCATGGGAACTATTCTTCTTTTCCTTTCGAGGGGTCGCCACAGCAAATCAGTGTCCGCCATCTTTAGAAGTTTGATCCGCATGTTTGTTTTGGCCAAGCTTTTACGTCGGATGCCCTTCCTGACACAACCCTCTGTATTTATCCGGGCTTGGGACCGGCACAAGAAGACTTATTAAAATTGTGAATTCTCGTCATCTGTTGAATGAATCAACATGAATAGTTTACATACAATTATAAGTATCACATTTTAGAAATAAAAAAAACTGTCATGTTACACTTTTATCTATGCAAACTAATATCTGCTATGACTGAATAAAATTAAACATGTAAAATGAAGTCTATTGACGGTGTTATGTATGACATTTGCATTTTGAAATATACTTTAGCTTAGCATCAAAAAATGTAAAAAGACCCATAGAGACGGTTTTTTAACTGCAACTGAAGGATTAAAAAAAAAAAATATATATATATACAGTAAAGTCTCGTTATATCGATAGTACTGCTTATTACGATACTATTTCTATGAACGCAAGGAGAAAATGTACATGCCGCAGGATCGGATATATCGATAGTCCGGTTATATCGATTTTTTTTCAGACTCCCGAGAATATCAATATAACGAGACTTTACTGTATATATATACACACACAAATGTTTTTCTATAAAAGGCACTCTGGGTATGTTTCTCAGAGCAGAAAACATCCTGCTTTTTTCCAATCGGCTTGTGTCATTGACCTTGACACTCTTGTTTCTTTCCACACAATTCCCAGAAGCCTCCCAACAACGTGGCTCTCTAGTAAAGACACATCTGTTTGGCTCTATGAAAAGAGCCATTCAGTTTTAGTCATACTGTCCATGTGTCGAGCTTCCCACAGTGAATCTGAGCAAAGTCCGAAGAGGTGGTGGTGGGGGGTCGATTTTCTGTTGGCTTCCTCCAAGCACTTTGCCATAAAAAGGTTCATTATGAAAGTTAAGCGCAGCGCCTGGTTGTCACTTTTTGAGTGGCAGACGCTGAAGAAGGGGGTTTGTCGTCTGGACATAAAATACCTCGGCAAAAATGAAGCACTCGTGGTGCTTTCGGACAAACATATTTTTGAAGAATGGATTCTATGTTTCTCTGCAAATTTGAAATGGCCATTTGGGGCGGTTGCTGGACAAAGTTTGTTGCATTTTTTTCAATTAATTCCCCTAAAACGTTGTCAAAACAGAGCATGGTTATATTATATAGCACTTTTAACTCATTCACTGCCATTCCCAAATCTATTCGGGAATTGAAAATATGACATGGAGCGACGTTCCCGAATTTGTTCGGGGTTTTTTTTCCCCTTGCAGAAAGATGCCAATAAAGCGCTGGTCAGACTTGTAGCAGTGTTTTTTTCCCCTTCCACAAGGGGGGCAGCGTTTGCTTTTTGTACAGCCGCCCACATTTCAAGCTCAGATAACACCAGACACATATAATTTATGAATTAACTTTTTTTTTGATGAAGAGAATGGCCATTGTTTTTCTTTTCTTTTCCACAAGGGGGCAGAATTTCCCCTTTGTCCATGTTAGCGCTTTGTTACAGCTTCGGCTGTTGATAAAGCGCTAAATAAACCAGTACGTATGTGTTGCATTGTATTTTGGACAGCAGCCCGCATTTCAAGCTCATATAACTCCAAACCCATATAACTTAGGAATTAACTTTTTTTTCCCTAATAAAAGAAGAGAGTCTAAAGTTTCTTACGCTGTATTGAATGTTTATGTCGCCCGAAAACTCAATAATCTGTGGGTCCTGCAATTTGAGTAAAAATGACAAAAACCTGGCACTGGAGAGGACATACTTTTGCACATCATCTGGCAGTGAATACGTTAATAACCAGCTTAGAATCAGGATGTGATCCGATGCTTGATCCAAATAAAAATCTTCTCCCAAATAACTCTTACGACTGGTTTCCTAAATCAAAGAAAAGGACATTTATTGAAAATTAAAAGACACGACAGCTCTTCAAACAATATAAAAGTTGTCAGCTTCTTACTATTCAAAAATCAAAACAGAAACAAAAAAAAAACAGGAAGCGCAATCTCAAGAGTTGCGTCGCGTACATGCAATCTGGACAATCAGCTGGAAAGTAGTTCTTAAAACATCTCGCTTCTTCTTTTTCACGTCCGCTTTTATGAGTTTGAACAGTTACGCGACTTTGCTTGCCAATCAAAACTACAAATCATAAGAATAGATCCACAATCGTTCAAACACATGTAAACCTACATAACTAGTATACTGTTTTTTTTCCCCCCATTTCCAAAGCAAATGATCCCCCCCCCCTCGGTGGACATTTTACACGAAAACACGTATGTTGCTGATAATCACAGATGAAGTGGTGCTATTTTTTTTCTCTCATTATTTTTGTGGTAGCGGGTTGCGGGTGTAAAAAAAATTAAAATACAAATCCAAATGGTGAAAAGAATTATCGATTGGTCCTGTGGGGGGAGAAGCATTAACCTGTTTCATGCAATTTTAACATCATCATCATGGCCCAAAAAATATATTTTTTTTAAAGTGTATGAGTAAACGGGCGAGTCTTCTTCTGCCCTAGGCCGCAAAAACACTTATACACGGAACTTTTTTATTATTATATTTTAAATCATCTAAGGCACAAATATTTTTTTAGATTTTCTCTCATGTTTATTGAGCAATAGATGATGCCTCGATATTATTGGACATGTTATATCTGACAGATGACATTAAAAGTTTTAAACCAACTTCTTCACTCGAGCTATCGTGAAATTTAAATGAGGAGCGAGGGTAGACACAGGAGGAGCAGTGGGGGAGAGGTGAAGAAAAACTATTTTTTGACAAGCTCGCTGACTCGCAGACGCACCGAAATGACGTTTAGGGTTTCAGACCTTCGTCAGTATTCTTGCCGTCTTTGTGCTCCGCTTCGATGTTCTCGTCTCCCATCTCAGGCTGCTCTGCGTTCTGGAACATGTCGTGGGCCCACTTGGGGCTGCTGCCCCCCTTGCGGTACACGAAACGTCCGCGGCGGGGCATGAAGGAACCCCGGCCCCGCCCGCGGTTATCCACCCAGGTTTTTTCACCGTCGCGGTCGTCGTGCTAGAAATGAGATGAAATGAAACTTTGTAATTATGGGGGGTGGTCAGGGGAGGGAAAGGCATTTGGAATTTGGTCCACATGACAGAAAAATCGCAGACACCAAGTAGGGCTGGGCGAGAACAGAAAAAATAATTACAATTACTTTTGCATTATATATATATATATATATATATATATATATATATATATATATATATATATATATATATATATATATATATATATATATATATATATATATATATATATATGCCCATTTGAACTCATTCACTTCCATTCACGAATCTATTTGAGAATTGAAAATATGACATAGAGCGCAATTCCCGAATTTGTATCTATCAGCCGCCCTCATTTCAAGTTCACGTAACTCCAGACGCATATCATTTAGGAATTAACTATTTTTTTCTGATGAAAGAACAGAGTCTAATGTTTCTTACGCTGCATTGAATGTTTATGTCATCCTAAAACTCAATCTTCTGTGCATCCTGGAATTCAAGTGACAATGACAAAAACCTTGGCACCGCAGTGGACACATGATTGCACATGTCCGGCAGTGAATGAGTTAAAAATAATCTCTGTGAGGCGAACACATTATTCTTGAGCTATTTATGCTTTTTTTACTGAAAGAAAAAAAAATGACCCTTGAAATATGTGACATTCAACCCGCCTTCTGCATTTCATCTTCCCAATCTAATTATATTTATTACAATTTTTAATGTTCTCTTTCCAACGTAACCCAGTGGCCGGACTCTCGTATTGTTCTCACCATAACATATGAAAACATGTTAAAACAACCAGAAAAAAAATCAAATCAAAATGGAATAAATAAAAAATAAATACCGGATGTTCCTGCTGTGCGCGCGTCGGCCTCTGAGGGGCAAAGTGGTGCCGTGCATGCAAAGAGTATACACAGTAAGAAGAGTAGAAGAAGAAAAGTGGGATGGATCCCTTGATAGAACTTGTTCCCCCCGGAGATTAGAAATAAAACGCACCTCTGAGTATTGTTATTCAAGGCAAAGTTATTTGAACGAATATCACATGTGGAAACGACATGCTAGTTACCTGTTAGCGTGTTCCCCATTTGAATTTCGCATTTGCACCGGCGGTGTTTTTAAAAAAGCAAAATGTGTGTTGTATTTAAAACAACATTCAGGATATTTCAACCTGTGGGATTTTTTTCCTGAGTATTGTTATTCAAGGCAAAGTTATTTTGAACGAATATCACATGTGAAAGCTAAATGCTAGTTACCCGTTAGCATGTTCCCCATTTCAATTCAGCAATTGCACCGGCGGTGTTTTTAAAAAGCAAAATGTGTGTTGTATTTAAATCAACATTCAGGATATTTCAACCTGTGGGATTTTTTTTGGGTGGGTTTTATGGGGGTATTTAAATTTTGAGGACTTGCCCAGCCCTAACGCCAAGAAGGCGCGACAAGGTCAACGTGACTCACCAAGTAATACTTCCTGCTCTTGGGCGTGTATTCCGGATCCCACTCTTCCTCTGGGGGGCGCCCTTGAGGATTTACATTGGCGGGGTTGCCATTGCTGCTATTGTTGCCGGGATAATTTCCTCTGTTCCATCCTCGTCCTCTCATTTTGGGGAACTGAAATGGGGGGGAAAAAAAGGCAGTTTGGAGCGCCATCCGCCGCAAATGCTTGAGTTCCACGCAACGACTTACAAATCCGCGGCCTCTGCCTCTTTGTCCCTCCGGGTGCTGGCCCTCAAAATCCCGGGGGTGGCCGCGGTCTCCTTGGCCGCGGTCCCCGTGGGCGCCGTAGTCGCGCGGCGGGTAGCGCGTGTGAGAGAAGCCCTCCTCAAAATGATCCGGCCCATCTCCCATATACTCCTTGGCGCGGAAAGGCGGCGGTGCCGATGGGACAGGCGACGGGGATGGAGAGGACGAGGACGAAGAAGAGGACGGCGAGCGATCCCGTTTCTTCTTTGCTTTCCTGTGAGATTTTTTTGGGGGAGCGTCCGTTTCACAAATGACCACGCAACTTGATGATTATTGCAAAGGTTCCGCCACTCACTTGGACTTCTTGTGGTGCTTGCCGGATTTCTCAGAGGACCTTTCCTGGGAGCCTCCGGGGCTCCGGCCCGCCTCGCGCTTGTAGTCCTTCCCGGCAAACCTCTTACGCCTTTCAATGTCCAGGCGAAGGTCCATGGTGTCCCCTTTGAACTTTTTGCTTGATTCCTGCAGCAAAAACGCAATTGGGGCGTTAGTCAAGCAACGGAGGTCATTCAGAAGAAACATAACTCAAAGCAACAAGCGATATACAGTAAAGTATATCGATAGTACCGCTTATTACGATACTATTTCTATGAACGCAAGGAGAAAATTACATGCGCGCAGAGTCGGACATATCGATAGTCCCGGTTATATCGATATTTTTTCGGACTCCCGAGAATATCGATATAACGAGACTTGACTGTATTCCTATGGACACACATTGATTTGGTGTTGTCTCCCCCTAGTGGTCAAGACCACACACTGTATGTGTTACCGGCTGTAAAATGGCATTAACTACTGTTGCGCATTTCAATTACTGTATTTTCCGGTGTATAAGCCGCACCCAAAAGCCTTGATTTTCTTCAAAAGATGACCGTGCGCCTTATACACAGGTGCGCCTTATATGTGAAGTCATATTGAGCCACTACAGGTCTCTCAATGACTATCAGCAGCCACAGATTACCCCCCCCCCATCCCCCGTCAAAGAAGTCGAGCGTAAACCCTATTGTAGCGCCTTATAATGTGCTGTGCCTTCCAATTTGGAAAACTTATCTACTTAAAAATTATATTAGAAAAACTTTGATTCATTGAAGGTGCACATTATATATGGACAGTTTTAAAATCCACCATTCCTTGCGGGTGCGCTTTATACATGGGAAAATACAGTACAAGCTTCAAGACATCACAGTTTCGATTAAACCAGCATCGTGCATGTATGTATGTAGAGACGCTCCGCAACTTACGAACGAGATGCATCCCGAACGGTCGTTCATAAGGTGAATTTGTTACTTAGTTGTTTCAGTGCTATATTTTGTATGGAATGTATGTTTAGGAATTATATGTTTATGGTTTCTATAAATCTGTTTACGGCTTGTATAAGTAACCCGTGTTCTACTGAAAAATAAACATTTAATAAAATATGTTTTGTAAAGATATGTACATGTACAACTGGAGTGAACACTACATATGCTACTAAAATGTTCGTATGTACCGTTGTTAATAACTCGAATGTTTGTAAGTAGCGGTTTTGTAGCTTCATTTGTTTCTTTTCAGGAAAAGATACTTACAAGGTTAAGGCATTGATAAGCGTCCCATGAGAGGCTTGGATTCAGGATGATAACTCCCCTTCCTTTTAGCCTTTTGCTTGGGAGGGGGAGTGGGGTGCGTGTTGGTACATAACCAATCAATAACCATATCTCATAGGCCGCAGGCTTGCTTGGCACTTACAAAACACAATTGGGCTCTTTTGATTTAGAAAAATGCATCCTTTGAAAGAAAAGCACAAAGCTGAGCACTGTCGCTTTTTGGGCTCGTGGAATATATTTGGCGGTGGAAAAACAGGTCAAGTGTCTGAACGACGGGTCACCTTGAAACTGGCCTCGTCCATATCCTCAAACAGATGAGAGTGCCTCTTAAAGGCACTGGGGGAAACATCAATTCTCCTGAGAGGGAAGAGAGCAGCGTCGTTTATGAGGATGGGAAAAAAAATAAAAATAAGAGGGTTGTGTGCGTTCAACGCGTCCCACCAACCTGTGGATTTCGGGGCTCTTCCTTGGCTTCATTTCTACCTCGGCAGCTTTTCTTTGGTACATGGCAAAGCGCTCACTTAAAGACATGTCCGGGGAAGGGAAGTGCTGAGCTAAAAATGAAAAGAGGCGTGAGTGGCCACGATGGGACGGCCAAAATGGCGGACGGGCGGCGTACCTTTGATGTAATGCACAATGGACACGACGTGTTGCGCAAATAGATCGGTGGGGCTGCTGCGAAGCTGGGCGGACTGAATATTCTGGAAGATTGAACGGAACTCAGAGTCTTTCTTGGAAGGATTCACCAGATCTCTGGCCGTGAAGCGATTCTTGGACACGGAGGAGCTGAGGAGAAAGGGGCGACGTGAGCCGACAAGGAAGGCAAAATGGTGGATGGAAATACAGACGCTCCCCAATCGACGAACGAGATCCGTTCGGAATGGTCGTTCGTAAGGTTCGTAAGTTGCTTCAGTGCTATATTTTGTATGGAATGTATGTTTAAGGCTGATATAAGTAACCTGTATTGGTTTGTACTGAACAGTTTTACATTTACATTTAATGAAATATATGCTCTATAAAGTTGTGTACATGTACAACTGGAGAGAATACTACATAATGTTAGAGAGAGCAAAAACGTTCGTCTGTAGAGTTGTTCGTAATTCGGATGTTCGTAAATAGGGGAGTGTCTATATCGGTCGAATTCAAAACAATTAGAATATCATGAAAAAGGTCATTCATTTAACTCATTCACTGCCATTCATGAATTGATTCGGGAATCAAAAATATGACTTAAGAGCGCCATTCACGGTTTTTGTTTTTTTTCATGCCTGGGTGCCGATAAAGCGCTGGCCAGACATCTGGCAATGTTTTTCCCTTCCACAAGTGGAGAGTATTTCCCTTTTTTCCTATGTTAGCGCTTTGTTCCAGCTTCAGCTGTTGTTAGAGCGCTATATAAACCAATATGTATGTATTGCATTGTATTTTGGACAGCTGCCCTCATTTCGAGCTCATATAACTCCAGACTCATAATTTAGGGATTAACTTTTTTTTCTGATGAAAGAAGAGAGCACAAGATTTCTTACACTGCATTGAATGCTTATGTAGTCCTAAAGCTCAATATTCGATGGGTCCTGCAATTTGAGCGACAATGACAAAAACCCTGGCACTGGAGTGGACACATTTTTGCACATGGTCTGACAGTGAATGAGTTAAGTTGAATTACATAAATGAATGAACATTTTCACAATATTCACATTTTCTGAGGTGACGAGGCGACGGGCATACCTGGGCATGTCGTCCAAAGACGCCATTCTCAGTTCAAATTCCTCTCTGGATGACGCCAGACGGACGGGGGAATCCTCGCAAGGGAAGGCCCCCGGGAAGAGAGGCCTGTCCTTGCTTTTGGAGGTGACGGCCGGCGGGGAGGGGCTGCGTTTGCTCTTCTCTTTCTCCTTGTCTTTCTTCTCCTTCTTCTTGGCCTTCTCCTCTTTCTTGCTGTGCTTGCGGCTCTGGTACATCTCCTCCACCATTTTGTCCAGGGCTTCGGCGTCCTCGTCTCGGCGGCTTTTCTCCTTGGGCAGCGGGTAGGAGGTGGAATAGGTGGGCTCGTCGCCCCACTTGCCGAATATTTCGCGGGAGGACGGGTTGGATTTGCCCGCACCGTCCTCGACGGCGTCGCGGTCTTTCAAGCCGTGCGACTTGAGGAACTCCTCCTCCTCCTCGTCGAAGAACGGCAAGGTCTTGTCATCCTTGGAGTCGCCAAAAGGAACCGAGAGGCTGAAGATGTCGCCGGATTTGATGCCTTTCTCTTGCTCTCTTTCGGCGCTGCTCTTCTCGCTATCGTTAGCGTCCTCCTTTTCGGCGGCTTGCTTTTTGCTTTTGTTTTCCGCCAGGAACCTACGAAAAGACGAGTCGGCGTGTGAAAGGAGAGAAGCCCGCAAACGGGGGTTTACATTGGCCCGAATCGTCGGCGAGGTTTGACGCGCCATTACAGAAGTGACTATGCGGGGTAAACAAGCAGAGATGGCACGTGGCAAAAAGAGACATTTGGGGGAGCGGGTGGGGGTGGGACAAAAGGCCTTCCCCGCCGCAGATAGTACAGACAGTGAGACAGCATTGATACTCACGTAATGCGCTTCTTTCTAAGTACGTGGGGGGGATTTCAATAAAGTTCCTCTCAGTGCGCACCAAAGGACAATTGTCATATTTAAAATCAGGAGTCCTATTTCCATTTTAAACTGATGACTCATCCAATGATCTTTGGAAAAAGGCTAAAATATTTGAAAGAAAAACCACACGTTGCACAATTGGCTGTTGAAAAAAGAACGAAAGAAAGCAGGAATCGTATTGATGCTGGGAGCAAAAGAGGAAAACGGACATACTTTTTGAAGGCAGCCGAGATCACCGTCTTTTCTCGCGATTTGGCGTCCTCCTTGGAGAAGAAACCAAAGCCGCCGAAGGAGGCCGTTTGTCCCGACTTGGGCGCGGCGTCGTCGTCCGCCGCCGCGGCGTCGTCCTTCTGGGCCGTCTCCGAGCCCGCTCGGCCCGAGTCGTACTCGATCCATTTGCCTCCGGAGGCCTTCTCGATCACGCTGCCTTCGCCGGCCGGCTTCTCCGCTTGGCTCTCGCCTTGCTTCTCCTTGGTGATCTTGGAGCTGGGTTTGCCCTTGTTGCGGGGGCACGGCGTGGACGAGCGCGACCTGGACGAGCTGGAGGCCCTGGAACGTTGAGACTGCTCGGACGACGAACGGTCCGAGTGACGGGAGTGCGAGCGGCTGGCCGATCGCTTGTTGGGCGTGTGCGAGCGGGAACGCCCCCTGCGGGGGCTGTGGGAGCGGTTGTCCTGGTCACGTTTGCGGTCGTGCCAGCCGCCTCCTCCGCCGCCGCCACCTTGCCAGTTGGACTTATAGCCGTAGCCGCCGCCCCTGTTCTGATAGTGGCCGCGAGGGTAGTAGCCTCGATTTCTCCCACGGAAGTGGAAGGGCCTTCGATAGCCGCGGTTGTAGCCGCGGTTGTAGCCGCCGCGGTTGTTCTGATAGTCTCGGGAGGGATAGTTTCGGTAGGACATGGGAGTGCGGGAGCGAGAGCGGGAACGGGACCTAGAGCTGCGTGATGACAAAAGGGAGAGAGGAGGTCAATTATGACTAATCTATCTCGCTGGCTAGCTATATATTAGTCCTATGGCTCGCTAGCTACCTAACTGGCTATCTATTAGTTATATAGCTAGCTATCTATCTGTTAGCTTGCTAGCGTTCTATCTATTTGAGTTACTTCTGGGTTGAGAACGCTGGCGTGTGTGGTTGCCACTGCTCACCCACAGAAAAACTTATCTGTGACTACAAAGTGACCTTGAGAGTTTTGAAAGGCGCTTAGGAATGAAATGTATGAAGGGTGGCACCTTTGCCAGTTTTGAAACAGACACACTCCGGAGTGTATTTGCGATGCAAATCTACTTTGGGCTTAAGGTTGCTTTAAAAAAACAGAACACATTACTCTAAAAAAAATGGATTTACCTGTAGCGACGTTTTCTGGATCTTGAGCGTGAGCGGCTTCTAGACTGAGATCTTGATGCAGATCGAGACCTGGACTTCGATCTGGAGTTGGAGCGAGTAGGAGAGTACGGAGCCATTTTTTGCCCTTATTTCAGATTAAATTGCCCTAGGGGAGGAAAAAAGGTGAACATAAACAAATAAATGGATATGGTGCTGCTCAGCGACTCACTGATTATTTGCCTGGCAAATGTGTGCCCCGGCAGGCAAATACTCAAGCCAGTACGAAGGTTAAAGTGTTGAGCAAGAAAAATGACTAAAAAAAAAACCAGACCCAAAAGTGACCTTTTTTTTCTAAGCGCGCCTGCGTTGCTCCACTTTTGCTGAGTCGCTGACACAAAAATCCCAATAAAGAAAAAAAAAAAACACCTTTTGCTTTCAATTTGGATCAGAAAGCACACGTTTGGTCATCAACTGTTGTGGAAACCTGAAATCATAAAGGCCAACAGGCTGGATGGAGAAATGCTGCAGCAGCTGCGGGACAACATGCAAACATATGGACATTTGCCTTGAGCGTGAGATTGAGCGGCGCTCCTGTGCGCAGAGTGCAAGCGGTGATCGTGCCGCCAGGCTGCTCTTCAAACGATAGCGGATAAAATTTACAGCTTGGAATTTCATTTGGAGCCTTTCATTCATCTAATGACTGTAAAAAGCTGGTCCCTACTGATTATCACTATGCTGTTTTGTTCCTTTCTAGTCAAACACAAATGTATTATCGGATACTTAGACACAAAAAATGCAATGTCATACATGTCACAAATGCTGAATACAAAGCAGAGGAAGTCACATTTGCGTCTTGTAACAGAGTGCATTTCACAGAACTGTGACAAAATGGCCTTTGCACTTCATGTAGTGGAATGTCCACAACAAACGGTCGCCATGGGGCTGAACACCAGTTGCCATGACGCGGCCCCCCCATTGTGATCTTCTAGGAAGCCCATCGAATTAGTTTAAAATACCCTTTACGCTTACCCAAATGCTGGTGTTTAGCAGGCATCGTAGCGTAGTTGACGACACAGTTGAGAAGCCATTTTAGGCAAAGGGGAAAAATAGCATGTATTATTTATACATATATGCACA
Organism: Hippocampus bargibanti; assembly: GCF_051943395.1. NCBI lineage: Eukaryota > Metazoa > Chordata > Actinopteri > Syngnathiformes > Syngnathidae > Hippocampus > Hippocampus bargibanti. The sequence goes on along the minus strand of NC_142753.1, from coordinate 8,515,163 downwards.
AAACAGACAGCTTTGCTTTTCCAGTTGCTATTGTGGTTTCACCCACCCAAGCTCTCAGATCGCTTATATGTTCTTAAATAGAATGCTTGTGAGACTTTCAGAAAATAGAATGGATGCAACCAAATAGCATATCGCCAAAGGGTATTGTGAATTGTCTTATCTGAAGATTTTCCCCCACGAGGATCTTACAAAAGCCGAGAAGGAGCTTGAATTAGCTGATATCCGTTTACCAGCCTGCAAGCGTCATTACATGCGAAGGAGGGTATATTCATACAACACCAAATACCAATGTGAAACCGATAGCGATAAATCTAACAAAAGGTACCTAGATGTACGTGTCACACGTTTAAGGTCAATTGAGCACTGCTGTATTTGTCATAATGGAACACGTGCTGCAAAGCCTACAAGGAAAAAAACAGGTTACCCTTGATGCTCAATGTATATACACGAAGGCGGTTGAAATCTTGACGAAATAATGCACATTTCAACATACACGTTGACATAAATTCGATTATTTTTTTATATTCAATGACCGAAACAGCTCCCGATTACGCGCTGCCATTGAAGACGAACGTCGTCGAAATTAATGCTAATATTTTGAACATCTTAGCTTACGCATTTGGAACGTTACCAACATGAAAATATAAATGAAAATTTAGCAATTACCTGCGTAGGGGTTTGAGAAGAATAAACGGAGTCTGGTCGCAGAGCGAAGCCTTTTTTTAGGCCGCGCTTCGTCCGAGCACTGCTTCCTGTATTTTTCCGAAACGGATTTTTAGCAAAGAAGCTAACTAGCTCGACGCTAGCAACAGCCACGGGCCAAAACCCGCAAATGGGGCGATTCTTCCACGTCCTAGATAGAAGATGGGATTGTCGAGAAAATTTAAGTTAGATATTTGTGAAGTAAAAGCATGTTTTTCCGATCCGATGGCAGTTCGTGTATGGCGTCGAGGATTCGAGCGTTCTCAGCAGCGACCGTCTCCAGACGAGCTGGTCGATCGAAATATCGCGAGATTTCTTTGATGGAGCAACGCCCAATTGCCGAAGTTGTGAAACAAAAAGTCGATTAATTTTAATAAGAACTGTAACTCAGTATCATTTTAAGATTTACAATGAGTTTAATTATGATTATTTGTGAAATAAATTATTTTAATTGTTATCAAAGTAATTGTTATTTCCGTGACTGAAATATAATTATTTCAATATTTACATACACCATTAACAAAATCGTTAACTGTATATATATCATTACTTATTTTACTCATATTATTTCCTTTTTTTAATTGACAACTATGTCTTGCCACCTGACAGTATCACACTTCACTGCCCACAAGCAGTAAACTGTAAAGAAGCCTAATGGTACATATTTTATTTTTTAAATGGGGCCTTGGTGGAGGTCTGCTCTCCCCTAAGGTTCTTAGCCAGTTAGTGTATTTGCCGCCTGAAGGGATAGATAGACACCATTTCCAAGGGTGAAATACAATATAAACTTTGCCACACACATTTCAAATAAAGTTGCCTTGTTAATGAGTTACTCAGTCTTTGTGATGACATATAAAATGCGAGTCATTTAAAATGACAGCACACCCCCGCCACGACTTAACACATGTCAGATAAACCTCAAATAATTTTCATCTGTTCAAATACAGCAAAACTCAAGACAAAAGTTGAGTGTTTACCGACAAGTCAGTGCGGCATGCAGTATTGTAGTTGACCTCCAAACAGTAGAATCAAGCAGTTCTGGTGAAACAGTCATTTTCCTTCGCGGTCCAGGCGTTTGGCAAATGGTTTGAGTTTCTTACACTAAGTGGCCACATGACGGCGCCAAATCAACACTGCATAATTGCTTTGAAAGAGCACAAAAATGAATAGAAACCGGGCCCAGTGTAGTACTGTAGTTTGTTATTTCGTGATTTGATATGCTGTGCGGTAGATGTACTGTATGAAGAGACCGCAAGGATTTATGAATTTCACGGACATACCTTTGACGTGCGGCTCAGGTGGTTTTTGCACTCTGCGATGCTATTCTAGACCTAGGAAAAAAAAGACTTCTCTGACATCACATTCGGTACACAATGTCACCAGCGAAATGCCCCCCCCCCAAAAAAAAACCATATCTCTTTACATCGTATGGCATTGCAGTTTTTTTGAAAAAAAAATTGAGATACCTTCTCAAACTTAAAAACATCTCTGAGTATAGCAGGACGGTGGCAGCGAGAAAATCTGTCGCACAGTTCCGAGGTTCTGGGTTTGAATCTCAACTCCAGGCTTCCTGACAAACAAAATATAGAGCCGTGATTTACAAAGACTGGAATGGAAACATCTGATACAGTTCACTTGGCCAAACGGAAACAAATTGCAAGGGTATTGCTTCCCTTTTCATAAAGCTTTATTTCACAGATCCCCTGCGTCAGGAGGCCTATAGGCAGCCAGGTTCATTATACATTTACATACACTGTCTGCTCCTCATGTTAAATAACTCAACATTTCAAGACAAAAACAAAACAAAAAAAACAAACAATCACACATTGTTCAACTCAACAATATCAGAATGGGCGTAGTAATAACAACCATTGTCAAACAGGATATCTGTTTTTTTTCCTCTCCCCTTGGGATCTTATTCTGTACCCCCCCCCCCCCCCAAAAAAAAAAAAAAAAAACAATTCAGTCATCTTTAAGGTGCACTGTAAAATTTGCATGTGACATTCCCAATAAAACTTGCACCAAACCACATGTTGAAGACAGAGAATACTGACTGATTTCCCGTCGCCCACATTTTTTAGATATTTCTCCCCACCTTTGTCCTGCTGTATCAGATCTTACAAGTTGTCATGGTGTCAGCACGCGGGTGTCATTTGTTTGGCACACTATTTTATTTTTTGTTTCTTTTTTTTTTTAACTTTCTAAGCTGTTGTGGTGTGTGGCATGAATCTCTATGTTGAAGCGAAGACATAAGGCGCATGTCCACGAATGGATTGATGGAGGACTCACAGGACCTCTGGAAGAGAAGAGACACACAGTGGAGAAAGAAAAAAACGATTAATGCTGTCGTTTGCTTTTAAATTTCCAAAACCAACTTTACGGACGCATCCGGAATCCATACTCCGAAATATATATATATATATATATATATATATATATATATATATATATATATATATATATATATATATATATATATATATATATATATATATATATATATATATATATATATATATATATATATATATATATATATATTTCCTTTGCGGTTAATACAGTGGGCAGCTTATCATGTGATCAGGTTATGAGGTGCATGAAGAGGTTAATTAAACACATTTGACCTCATTAAAACCTACTTAACTCATTCGCTGCCAGACGTGCAAAAATGTGTCCACTCCAGTGCCAGGGTTTTTGTCATTTTCTCTCAAATTCCAGGACTCACAGATTATTGAATTTTAGGACTACATAAACATTCAATGGAGCGTAAGAAGACTCTCTTCTTTCATCAGAAAAAAACAGTTAAATCCTCAGTTATATGGGTCTGGAGTTATCTGACCCTGAAATAGGGGCGTCTGTACAAATGGCTAATGCTGCCCCCCTTGAAAGGAAAAAACATTTCCAAAGGTCTGACCAGCACTTTATCGGCAGAAAGAGAAGACAACCAAAATCCAAACAAATTCGGTAATGGCGCTCCACATCATGTTTTCAATTCCTGAATAATTATGTTTATAATTTATGTTCCTGTTGTGTTTATTATTTTGCTTTGCGTTGACTATGATGTGAAGGGCTGTTACGGCTGCAGCTGTTGTGAAAGCTCTCCCCGTCATGGCCCCTCTGTGCGGCTGCCTTTACAGCAGCTCCGAACCCCCTTTTAAATCCCTTTGCGTTCCACTGTTTTGTTTATTTGTTTTATTTCTATTATGCATAGAATGCTTTGTTTTTATCTTTTCAGCCCTTTCAATTTTGCTGCTGTAGATTGCAAGTCACCCAATTGAGGGACTATGAAAGGCTGATTAAATTTCTGAATGGCAGTGAATGAGTTAAAGCTCATAACAACACAGTTAAAAAAATATGATAGATTTATTTGAAGGAGTAAAAATATGCATAATGTTCTAGCGTTAACTCATTGTGGACAGCGTACCTGCTACGTGCTGAGGTTTCATGGGGCCCGTTTTCACCAAAAAGGGCTCCCCTCCCGTGACCATTCCGCTCTGGGGAGCAGTCGTGTTAGCGCTGCTGTTCAGCTGCATGATGGGATCAAACTCGCCGTTGGCCGACACGCCGTTCTGGTGACCGTCAGACTGCATGCCGTTCACGACCTGACCGGGTGCGCTCGCACCAGGACTGAACACGTTTTTATCTGTCACAAAATAATATATATACAGTATATCGTTTAATTTAGTTTGTTGCTATTTTGTAGTTCTGTTAATGACAGGCATTCATTTTAATGACAAGCAAACTATGAAGACCACTTTGCAAAAACGCCGATCTAATAATTACAGATTGGAGACCGGTTGGAACGTTCCAAATTCATCCAAGATGTCAGCTACCTTTACTGAGGTCTGTGTCCTTTCCATTCACCTGCGGAGATGCCTTCACATCCTTCTGTGCAGAACCCAAATGCGGTTGTTATGGTGGTAAGAAAATAAAGGAATGTATTTGATTTTAATAAAAAAATAAAACTAAATAAAAATCACACTAACTTTTTCTCCAGCGTCACTCTTGCGAGTCCTTTTCATGATCTCCTCGAGGCGCTGCGCGCACAGAAAAATAAACACAAATAAATGAATTAAAATGGAGTTGTGGTTCCCTCAAGATGAAGGACGAGGATGGACTATTGAGGAGATGCTTTTGCGTACCTTCTTTCTCTCCAGTCGCTCCTGCTCTTCTTTTTGGAAATGTTTTTCCCTCTCGATGCGCTGCTGCTCGGCCTCTTCGCGTGCTTTGGCGTCGGCCTCCTCCTTCTGCAATCGGTCAATAACAAACATGCAACGTATAAGAAAGCACAAATTAATTAACTCATTCACTGCCAGACGATGTGCAAAAAAATATGTCTTATCTAGTGCCAGGGTTTATGTCATTGTCACTCAAATTCCAGCACCCACAGAATTTTAAGACTACATAAACATTTAATACAGCGTAAGAAACCTTAGACTCTCTTCTTTCATGAGAAAAATAGAGTTAAGTCCTCAATGTAATGGGTCTGCAGTTATATGAGCTTGAAATGAGGGCCACTGTCCAAAATACAATGCAATACATACATATTGGTTTATATGGCACTTGAAAGACAGCTGAAGCTGTAAGAAAGCGCTAACATGGAAAAAAAGGGAAATACTACCCCCTTGTGGAAGGGAAAAAACATAGGCAGAGGTCTAGCCAGCGCTTTATCGGCACCCAAGCAAGAAAAAACAAAACCCGAACAAACTTAGGAATAGCGTTCAAAGTCATATTTTCAATTCCCGAATAAATTTGTGAATGGCAGTGAATGAGTTAATGTTTACTTTGCGTCACAATTATGGTTCGATTTTTGCTTCCATTTTCGGCAGTCGTGGCTCTCCCACCAGACGCGGACTTCAACTCACAACTATTTCTCGCCAGTGAGTATAAATTAAGATTCCAGACGGTCTCGATCACTGTCGCGTAGAACAATGGGATCCAGTGAAGGAGAAAAAGGGAAGTTGAAACTTGCCGCGAGCTCGGACCTCGCCGCACACTGACGCCGTTTGTCTACCCGCCAGCCCTGGCGCAGTCGCTCCGGAGAAGAAGACACGAGCCACACAGGCCCTTGTCAGTATCTCCTGCATCACAATGGCTGCCTCGCCCGCCACTCATCGCTGTTATGGAGGTCACCAGCTGCCATGTGCCCGGGCAGACAAGGGGGCCTCTTCGGACTATTAGGGCTCACGCGTGACACATATAATCCGTGACAGCGGCACATATACCCCCCATCCCCATACCCCTTTCTGGTTTAATCTGCCCAGATGCCAGACAGCGCGGGCGATGCTCCTATGCATTAAGAAGCCCAGATGGTAAATGGCCTCTCAGCGTGGTCTCCATGTGCGTTAATGGAAATTTGAAGGCTTAAAATGCCAACAGTCTTTATATTTTAGAGCAGAGGTCCCAAACCCCCGGGCCTCGGACCGGTACCAGTCTGTGGGTCATTTGGTACCGGGCCGCGCAGAAAGAATAAATAATTTACATAATTTCCGTTTTATTTATTATCTAAATCCGAACTATGTTTTATTTTGAAAAAATACCAGATTATATCCGTCTATGACTTACTCTTGACGCATGTCAAAATGCTTGTCTAGGTCACATGATACATACCGCTAAAATTAGCCCACCGTAAGCTAGCAAAATGAGTAAAAAAACAAACGTATTTATCCGCTGGGACGTGCAAAAAAAGTTGGGGACCACTGTTTTAGAGCTGCTCACCCGTAGAAAAAATGTCTTGTGACTGTAAAGTGTCCTTGAGAGTTTTGAAAGGCGCTCATAAATGAAATGTATTATTATTACTGTGTCTATTAGCTAGCTATCTTTCTATCTATTTGTGTTACTTTCGGGTTGAGTGAATGCAGGCGCGTGTGGCTGCCGCTGCTCACATGCAGAAAAAATTATCCTGTGACTGTAAAGTGTCCTTGAGAGTTTTGAAAGGCGCTTATAAATGTAATGTATTATTATTATTATTATTATTATTATTATTATTATTATTATTATTATTATTATTATTATTATTGGAGTTTAGCTATCAGCCAGTTGGAGGTGAGGCTCCTTACCAAGATAAATCCGTGAATTATAAGGTGATAGACGGTATGAAACAGTGACGTGCAGTCAGTGTAGGCAGGTGAGGCAGTGCCTCACCTGTCATCATGGAAAGCTGTCATGGAAATATCAAATTAAAAAATAAATTAAACAATTAGATGTATTTAGTGATTTGTACTTTAAAGTTCTTGTCCATTTAACTTCACCGTTTTAGGATTTTTTTCAAAATCGCTGAATTTACCGTTCAAATACTAAGTAGAGACGAGCGGTGACGTCATTGATGACGTCAGTGCCTCACCAGCCATGAACCTCACCGCACGTCACTGGTATGAAAAGTATACCGCGCACCGTCTAGTTCACTTTGGGCATACTGAGTACGGTATTTTCCGGTGTATAAGCCGCACCTAAAAGCCTTGATTTTTTTGGGGGGAAAGATGACCTTGCGCTTTATACGCAGGTGCGCCATATTTGTGAAGTCATATTGAGTCACAACAGGTTGCAACAACTTTCAGTAGCCACTGACTCCATTTCCCCCTGTAGAATAAGTAGCGTGTAACTCTACTGTAGCGCCTTATAATGTAGTGTGCCTTATAATTGGAAAACTTGTATATATTTTTATATTACACTTGAAAAATGTTTTTTCATTCATTGACGGTGCGCCTTATAGTCCCGTTGCGCCTTATATATGGAAAAGATTTGAAAAAACGATAAATTGATTTGTTGGTTTACAATCAAATTCAAAAGGCATCAAGCTGTCGCACAAATTCTGACCTGCTTCTGCAGCCTGTCGTTCTCCTCCTGCTCAGCTCTGGCTCGTTCCTTAGCTTCCTTCTCGTCTTCAGCTCGCTGGGCTTCATCCCGCAGACGCTGCTGCTCGGCCATGAAACGAGCTTCCTCCTCTCTGCGCTTCCTCTCTTCTGCATCCCGAGCCATCGCCTCCTCACGGAGGATCCTGGAAAGAGGCGAGCGTGTGGTACCATTAAAATATATATATTTTTTTCGCAATCTGTAGTTTTTAATTTACTCATAACTTTTTTTATTTTACTCTCTGAATCATAAATTAAATCTATTCTTTCGACTGAACAGTAGGGGTTAAATTAGCACGTTAACACTCGTTTTTGCACAATTACCCGCACTCCCTATTAACTCATTCACAAATTTATCCGTGAATTGAAACTATGATGCGGAGCGCCATTCTCGAATTTGTTCGGGTTTCGGTTTTCTTGCTTGGATGCCGATAAAGCGCTGGTCAGACCTCTGGAAATGTTTCTTTCCTTTCCACAGGGGGGGCAGCTTCAACTGTTGTTAAAGCGCTAGATAATCCAATATGTATGTATTGCAATGTATTTTGGACAGCCATCCTAATCTCAAACTCATAAAACTCCAGACTCTAATTAATTTAGGAATTAACTCTTTTTTTTCTGATGAAAGAAGAGAGTCAAAGGTTTCTCACGCTGAATTGAATGTTTACGGAGTCCTAAAACTCAATATTCTGTGGGTCCTGGAATTCAAGTGACAATGATAAAAACCCCGGCACTTGAGTGGACACATTTGTGCACATTTCTGGCAGTGAAGGAGTTAAATCGAAACACTTATAGCACATCCGACCTGTTCCTGTGCTCTTGCACTTGACGCTCCTGTTCCTCCCGCTCCCGCTGCTCCCGCGCTTGTCTGCGTTTTTCAGCCAAGACGCGGGCGGCCTCCTCGGGGTCGTTGGTGCCAGCTGATGGCCTGCCGGCAGCTGCGGCGGTCGAGGCAGGGGTGGAAGGATTACTTGGAGGGGAGGCAGCCGGTGTGGCGAGCTCTTCTTTAGGCACGGCACCCGAAGTGGCTTCGACAAGTGGCGGGCTGGGAGAAGGTGATGCGGCTGGGGCAGCAGCCGACAAATTAGCGGAGTCTACGAGAGAGGAAACAAAAAATATGATGAAGGAGGCTAATGTCGTTAGCTATGTGATAATCCTGGCAGGCTGAAAAAACAAAACGCGCCAAAATAATTAGGTACTTTCTCAAAATGAGAGTGAACGAAAACAGGGACTTTTGGCACATCATAAAGCTTAGCTGTGATTGACGCTGTCAAAACACATCTCGCCTTGCGCATTTTGTAAAATGCAATTGGACCTAATTGGCTGGCTATCTAGCTAGCTACCTAGCTTAGTTAGCTAGCTATCTACCTAGCTGCCCATCTATTTATTTTAATAATAATACATTTAATTTCTAAGTGCCTTTCAAAACTCTCAAGCACACTTTACAGTCACGGGATTTTTTTTTGTGTGGGTGAGCAGCGGCAGCCATTCGCGCCAGCGTTCACTTTACCCGGAAGTAACACAGCAGCAAAGTTATGAAAAAGAAAAGAAAAAAGTAGAAAAACAAAATACAGGAGCTGCTGGAAAGGCAGCCACTCTCTCGGCGCCATAATTGCTATTTATTAGCTATCTGGCTGGCTAGCTAGCTATCTATCCGGCTATCTATTAGTTGTATGGCTAGCTAGCTATTAGCTAGCTAGCTTTCTATCTATTTGAGTTACTTCTGCGTTGAGAGAACTCATCCGGTGACTGAAAAATGACCTTAAGAGTTTCGAAAGGCACTTTTATTATTATTATTATTATTATTATTATTATTATTATTATTATTATTAATAATAATAATAATAATTGGTCAGCTGTAAGGACTTTGCATATCATCACAGTGGTTAGCAGACTCACCCTTTTTCTCTTCTGGAGTGTCAGACTCCTTGGATTGTTGGCCGGTTTCTACGGCGACCGCGGTAACCGTTTGAGGCTGCACCCTGGCGGGTGTCTGAGCCCGTTTGGGTCGAGTTTTGGTGCCGGGAGGGGGTGTTTTCTTCCCCGTGGGTGTCTTGGAACCCGCCGCCGGTGTCAAAGGCGATAATGGTCGACTTTTGGGCGGAGCGGGTGATGGAGGTCTGGTTCTTGGCTTGGGGGTGCTGAGAAAGGAAGACAAGCAGGTAAAGGAAAATTGACCTCAAAAAGGAAACGGGAGCATTGAGACAGGTACCGAGCTTGTATATAAAATAAAACTAGGTCAAGGGGAAACGTGTGTGGGTGAAACGCCACTTTTTGGCCATACGCCATTATCGGACTCGAGGGAGGTGAAAGACGAAATAGTTGGTTGACAAAAGCCGGTCCTTAAACTTGAAAAGGTCAAAAGTCAATACCTGGTCTCCGTCTGGGATCTCCGAGTGAGTGTAGTGGGAGACGGAGTCTGTCTCTTTTTCTGTACTCTCTCTTTTGTCAGTGCGCTCTTCTCTTTCTCATTTTCTCTCTCCTTGTCTTTCTTTTCCTTCTTCTTTTGGTCAACCTTGCAAAGGACAACAACAACAACAAAGGGGGTAGGAGGGTTCAGCACAGTCTACAGATCCTATTCAGGACAGCTTTAAAAATAAGTTTCAGCCACTGTGATTCATAGCGTGTTCCTATTTGCTCCCTCTCAGCCTTGAGGGGTAAACTTGTATTCAAGCTTGCATCTTTTTATACTCAAATGCACTCCTCCTGAGTCCATTTTTACGGGTTGTGAGTAGACGAAGCCAGCAGCCAAATGTATTTTTACCAAAGCTGAAGTGAAAGGTCGTCGTTATTCAACAGGACAGTCCCTTAATTTGAATTAGTGCTAAAAATACTGAATCTGAAATATTCGCGAATGCAGCAGTTATCATCTTCGCAACCAGGATGGAAACATTTGTGACAAATACTCATTAAGTCAACTATGTCAGGTACGGTACAGTCTATTTCGCCGGACAAGATATCACACGCGCTTACCGGTGTGGATAACCGCTGCCGTTGGCGTTGGGTGATGTCGGGTGTGCTGGCAGAAGAGAACCTCCAGCGCTCGGCGGAATTCCGGTGCTGATGGTGGGGGAAGGCGTTGAGCGGACTGGCCGAAGCTGAACGGGAGCAGTGGTGAGAGTCTGAGTGGTACGCAGACATGCAAAGACAGGGGAAGGGGGTTGTGGGGGTGGGGTGTCATACCACAAGTATACACACCGTGCAGGGTGATCCTAAACATTCAGGGTGACACAATCCATGCCAGCAGCTACCCAATCAAATTGAGGCTTTAACTCATTCACTGCCATTCCAGAATACAGACGCTCCCCTACGTATGAACATTCGAGTTACAAACAAGGGTACATCGATGAGAAGGTTTCTTCAGCCGTCATCTGTACAAAAGTGAAGGTTTCGGACGTTTCGCCTCCTATCCAAGAGGCTTCGTCAGCGAACTAAAGTCTGACTGGTCGTATCGGCCCCATTTATATATCCCTAATGTCCAGACCTGGTGGCGCCGGACACAGCTATGATAGGTCCCTACTCTCAGGTTGGGGGGGGCGCGGGACCCCCCCCTGTTGCCCCACTGATTGTTCCTACATTCCTGACTAACGATTGGCCTATTACACCCACTCCCCCCGGTATCACCTCATCAACATAACGACCCTCATCAGCATTGCGAAAGTTGCCTAACCTGTTTTGCCTGAGCAATGGGGCCGATATGACCAGTCAGACTTTAGTTCGCTGACGAAGCCTCTTGGATAGGAGGCGAAACGTCCGAAACCTTCACTTTTGTACAGATGACGGCTGAAGAAACCTTCTCATCGATGGACCACTCCTGTACGACTGAGAGCTTACAGAAACAAGGGTACATATGAACATTTTTGTAGTAACGTGTGTAGTATTCTGTCCAGTTGTACGTGTACATAACTTTGTAGAGCCTATATTTGAATTGGATGTTTATGTAATCCTAAAACTTAATCTTTTGTGGGTCTTGGAATTTGAGTGAAAATGACAAAAACCCTGGCAGTGGAGTGGATACATTTTTGCACATTGTCTGGCAGTCAATGAGTTGATGTCCCTCTTTGTTGACATTGACTTTGTTAAAATATTCTGTCGCTTATTCGTAACTCCTTATCAGTAATTTCCTTATCGCTGCTAGAATCACACATAAAAATCTCCAGCAGGAATTAACACCGCCAACAAAAGATACATGCAGACATAAACACATGGGTGGGAAAAATAAGTTATGGGAAATTGATGTCTGTGTTTAAATGTTAGAGTCAGGGAATAAAAATAAATAAACATTGCCGATGAGTTGTGATACTCACAAGAGTCACTGTTGTTGAGGAGGGTGGCGGCGCTGCGACTGCGAGCCAGAAAGGATAGCGTCGGCGTCATGAGCCGCTCCACGATTTTGCTCTCCCACGGGCTTAGGCGCAGGCTGCGGGCTGAAACAAGAGGGTGCAGTCAGTATCAGGGTCATCGTCTGCTGGCCTGTTGCGACACGTTTCTTGTTCTTAGTATTTGTCTTTAGTTTTCTGCTTCTATATTCTTAACATGAGTGAGAAGGTGTCAATGTTCCTTTCATGCTGTACACTGTCTTCACCGCAGGTCCCCAAAAGGGTTAATTCCCCTACCAGCATCTATCTAACCCAAAACTTTATTGCTGTGGGCCACATTGTAGTTACGGTTTCGTTTCGAGGGCCGTTATGAATTTGGGGAAGCCATTAGAATGTTTAATCCCCCCCCCCCCATATGACATATAGAGCACACAACAAATTAATGAATAATTTGTTTTCAAAGTTGAAGTAAAAAAAAAAAAATCAAGACGACAGCGCGGAAAATCCTACAGGACCCTCCGCACCCTGCCCACCACCTTTTCCAGCTACTCCCCCGAGCCAGGCGCTACCGATCCATGCGCACCGATTCCAGCAGACATTTAAACAATCATGCATTATCCCCAATTTCAGGCATGTAAAACATATTTGTACTGTCAAAGAATCATGATGCTTTCACAATTTCATTGATGACAATGCGGAAACCGTAAGATTAATTCCTGCAATAAATTTAAACAGGATGTAAAAAAAAGGTCATAATGCTTTATACATGGATATATTTTTTCAGACCCAAGTCAATAATTAACCATGCATACGGTATAAGGCTGAACTTCTCTTTTTAACGTCGAGTAGACATCCACAAAGGCATGCAGGGCAATATGCCGTGTACATGCTAATGAGAGCGCCATCACGTTCGGGCGGTCACGAAGCAAAGGTAAAATGTCTTTTTTGGATCAGAAATTATCTTGTTTTTACAAGACCGCAGGATGTCACCTCCGCTGCGTTTTTTTCTCGACAAACCAATAAAATAACTCCCGGTACCTCCTGTTGCTAAGCAACCGCGGTGGACCGCCACCTCCTCTTCCTCCAATGCGGCAAGAATGAGGCGGCGGTGCGTTGCTGTCGATGGCCAACTCTGTGTGGGTAGGATGGTGGCTGCATTTGTGCGTAAATGTCAGCACGTTCTCCCAACCAAAGAACTTTGCAGAGATCCAATATATGTGGCTTGCCAACTGCCTTTTTTGTGTGCAAGGTATTATAATGATGTAGATGTGACAATCAAGCGTGAAAATCCGAATCTCCATCACGCCGGGGAGTAATTGCTAATTACGTGCGCAAGAGGTACTGTTGGTAATGCTTCATGCGACTTGGGATTTGCGAAATGGCTGAAATATAAAGACTGTGGACTGAAATTATGGTTCCAGGGAAAGGGGGGGTAATACATCTCAGCATCCATGATACAAAAAAAAAACAGTCATGACAGGCTTCTGTTGAGTAACACAAAAAACCTGAACTGACGTCGTGACACAATCCAAGACGTTACCAATGACAACAGAAAAGTACCCCCGTGTGCTTTCTGTTCCTGAGATTAATAACAATAATAATAATCCAATTCATTTATAAACGCCTTTCAAAACTCTCAAGGTCACTTTTCAGTCACAGGATGAGTTTTTCTGTGGGCGAGCAGTGGCAGCCAGATGCCCCAGCGTCCACTCAACCCAGAACTAACTCAGATAGAAAGCTAGCTAGCATAGCCAATAGATAGATAATAGCTAGCTCGACAGCTAGCTAGCTGTATAACTAATAGATAGCCAGCTAGATAGCTAGCTAGCCAGCCAGATAGCTAATAGATAGCTAATAGATAGTCAGCTAGACAGCTAGCTCGCTATATAACAAATAGATTGCCAGCAAGATAGCTAGCCAGGTAATAATAATAATAATGTTGTTTTTAAGCACCTTTCAAAACTCTCAAGGACACTTTACAGATCGCTAATAAATAGCAAATAGATAGCCAGTGAGGTAGCTAGCTAGAGAGCCAGATTAGCTCATTAGAAAACCGTTTGAAACCCACCACCACCACCAGGAATCCGAGGGGTAGACACCACATGAAAATGCCATGAAGAGACATATAAGATGATGAAACACACTCCCGCCAAGCATGGTGCTATGACTTCCAGGTCGAGAGGACGATGATCCAAAATGCAGAGACAACCAAACCAAATTGAAGTCAATTGCAGAAAAAACAACAACACGATGCATACAAGACTGTGATTGTTGGGGGAGGTTGTGGCGAATGACCAGTCACCAAGCACAGGCAGGCAAGCAAGTCACCAGACACGAGAAGAACGCTAATGATAAGAAGAACATAAGAAAAACTAAAATTTGGGGAAGAGGAAAAAAAAGAGGGCGGGGGGTGGAGCGGGATGAGGAGGTTGGGAAGCCTGGCGGACATTGACGTTGGCTCGTCCTTACTTCTGTTGGGGGAGTTCCAGAGCGTGGCAGAGGACTTGGACAGCCTGTTGTTAATGACAGGGTCCACCTGTCTTGGCAAGTTGACCGTGGAGGCCGAGCATCTGCCTGCACCGGAGAGAACGCAACACACAACATCGGTTCACACGAGCACCGGCGGGGAAGGTGTGGGAGTACGGGGGCCTCAAAGCCATGGGGGTTGCCCGATGCCTTATGCAGGATCATCCCATTGTAGAAAGGGGGCGCGGGGTGCCAGGGGTAATATTGGTAATTCGTGTACCACAAGGAGAATCGATCTAAATGTCCACTTGGTGTAAGGGGGGTGGTGACGATTGTCGGTCAAGTAAGGGGGCAGGTTGAGGTTGTGAACTCATTCACTGCCATTCACAAATTCATTCGTGAATTGAAAATATGAAAGAGCGCCATTCCCGGGTTTGTTTTTTTTCATGCTTGGGTGCCGATAAAGCGCTGGCCATGGCCTCTGGCAATATTTTTTTCTTTTTCACAAGGGGCAGCATTTCCCTTTTTTCCATGTTAGCATTTTGTTCCAGCTTCAGCTGTTTTTAAAATGCTATATAAACCAATCTTGCATTATGTTTTAGACAGCCGCCCTCATTTCAAGCTCATATAACTCCAGACCCATAAAATTTAGGAAATAACTAAACTAAGTCTAAAGTTTTTAACACTGTATTGAATGTTTATGTAGACCAAAAAGGCAAGATTCTGTGGGTCCTGGAATTCCAGTAACAAGGACAAAAACCCTAGCCCATGTCTGGCAGTGAATAATAAAAATCAAATATTTGATTTGGAAGCAAAAAAAACAGAAAAAGGAGTTGAACGGGGTGAGGAGTGGGGGGTACAACTTGTTCCATGTACGCGGGGGGGTACAACTTGTTCCATGTACGCGGCCACGGGCAGAGTATAGTCCAGAACGGGTAAATGACATCACAAATACTTGCACAAGTAATGTCAATCAAAAATCAAAAGACCACAACGACAACAGCTTCAAAACGGAGAACGAAAGTGGTTGAAAATCCAGATCGCAGGACAATTCTCAGCAGTGACATCATGTGCGTCCGGGACCTCTGGTTCTCCGGCTTCTGAGATCATTTCCTTCAATTGCCTCAGCTGGATGACTGGCCTCAAATGAGGGTGTGTGTGTGTGTGCGTGCTGCATTGAATGCTTATGTAGTCCTAAAACTCAATATTGTGTGGGACCTGCAATTTGTGTGAAAAATGACAAATACCCTGGCACTGGAGTGGACATGTTTTTGCACGTCGTCTGGCAGTGAATGAATGAAATGAATTGCGGATGTGCAACATTTTGTTTTGTCACCCCAAACTCACTTTCCCTGCGGGAAGTCTGGTTGAGTCCACCCGCCCAAGACCACCTCTGCTGGCGGATCTCAGCCCACGTCTTTTTCGTCGACCTCTTGATGGCTGACTCGTATCGCTCCTGCGCCACAGAATTATCAAGATTAAATCTTTTTTTTCCGACAGTTCCAAACCAAGAATTTCTGGTATGTATCTATGTCATGTTCACCTTGTTCTTCTCCAGTTTCTGTCGTTGTTTCTCCTCCAAGAGGGCTCGGCGCTTTTCAGTTTTCAGTCGCTGTTCCTCAAGCTTCTTCCTGCGGTCCTCCAGTTGATTCTCTCTGAGACGACGGGCCTTCTCCTCCTTTTCCAGCCACTGAGCTTTTTTTGCCGCTAAAGAGGTGATCACAAGCGTACGTTTCAAGAGTGACAGGTTGTTCTTTCACGGCAATCCTTTGCTAATGATAAAATAGACGTTTCCCACAGACTGTTGAAGCAGATGTCGGTCTTTACATAACCGCGGCTCATTTCTTCAGGGAGCAATTAAACAGCAATCAGACAGCTTCGATTAAACTTCTGTCATGCTGGATCGCAGTTGCTTTTGAAACCGTAAATACGTTTCTAGAAACCGTACTGTGGTGAGGGTACAGAATGCTGAAATAGTCTGCAGCCAGTCAAACAGCGCTTTGTTTGTTTTTTAACAGTCTTACAAAT
This sequence comes from Hippocampus bargibanti, assembly GCF_051943395.1. Classification (NCBI taxonomy): domain Eukaryota; kingdom Metazoa; phylum Chordata; class Actinopteri; order Syngnathiformes; family Syngnathidae; genus Hippocampus; species Hippocampus bargibanti. The sequence goes on along the minus strand of NC_142753.1, from coordinate 8,498,800 downwards.
ACTGTATTTTCCGGTGTATAAGGTGCACCCAAAAGCCTTGAATTTCTTCAAAAGATGACCCTGTGCCTTGTACGTGAAATAGACACAACAGGTCTCGCAACGACTGTCAACAGCCATGACTCCATTTCCCCCTATCGAAAACAATACCATACATCCTAATTTATATAGCGCACAACAACAACAGCAGCTGTAACAAAGCGCTTCACATAATAGTCAACACAAAGCAAAATAACAAACATAAGAGGAACATAAAAAGATGGACGTTGCGAAGATGGACGGTTGTGCAATCTTAACAACTTTCCCCATGTACTCTATGATGTTTGAGTGCAAGAAAAACACTTAATTATATGAAGCAGTTCTAGAATAAAGAGGAAAGGATGAAAGCCTCCTTTTCACCAGTGGATCAGAGACATCATGGTGGAACGATAGTTATATATATTGGAAAACTTTTATATATTTCTATATTATATTTGGAAAACTTTTTTCATTCATTGAAGGTGCAATTTATACTCAGGTGAGCCTTATACAGTAAAGTCTCGTTATATCGATATCGGTTATATCGATAGTACTGCTTATTACGATACTATTTCTATGAACGCAAGGAGAAAATTTACATGCCGCAGGATCGGATATATCGATAGTCCGGTTACAACGATATTTTTTCCGACTCCCGAGAATATCGATATAACGAGACTTTACTGTATTTGGAAAACTTTTTTCATTCATTGAAGGTGCAATTTATACTCCGGTGAGGCTTATATATGGAAAAAGTTTGAGAATACACCATTCGTTGGGGGTGCGCCTTATACTCCGGTGTGTTTTATACACAGGAAAATACGGTACTTTATGGACTTAGTCCTAAGGAATTTAGCAGCGTCACGCCAAGAAATGAGAGGATTTTTCTGCCAGTCCGTGTTCAGCAGCTCTTCTCTGCAAAGAAGCGACAATGATAAACTCTTCTCGTAATCCAATTTGCTCAGGGGGAAAAAAAAAAAAATCTCATTATGTCGGCAGGATTACTGCGGCATTGCAGAAAAAGTGAAAGCGTGTGTATGCGCTTATAGGTTTCTTGGTACGACACTCCTTGGAGTGTCCATCCAAATTCTGTCGAAATTGGAACATATGACTCATATCGAGATCGCACAATTGCACAATTGAGGACAGGAGTCGGCGTTTCGGATTGATTTGCAGCAAGCCGCGCCAAGACATGAGGTAAACGCATTTTTACGGTCTATTATCACGGACGGCGGACATGCAAAACAAGACTGCAGCAAATTAAGAGCCACAGTAGCAGAATCAACCTGACGGTAAACAAAGACATGACTGCAAGGGTGGCGTGACCACACTGGCAATGCCAATGAATGCGGTAATTAAAGGGAATCGCCCGGCGAGGCTCGCGTTAATGATGGCTCATCTTTTATGCTCGGGGCGACGTGAGTATCTCCCCCTCCTGGGAACATGCGGGACATCATTTTTCTTTTGCGTCATTTCAAAAGAGCGTTCAGTTCAAAAGGTCATACGTCAGCAAATATGGATGACCCCTTTTTTTAATGCAAAGTAATTGTCTTGTACTCAAACATCATCAAACACATGGAGAAAGTCGTTAAAATTGCACAACTGTCCATGATTTTATGTTCCTGTTCTGTTTATTATTTTGCTTTGTGTTATGTGAAGCGCTTTGTTACAGCTGCAGCTGTTGTGAAAGTGCTATATAAATTAGGATGTATTCTAATGTATTTCGTATCGGGGTAAAATCCCGTTTGAAAACGGGAAAAAAAGTCCTTTCTTCAAACCTGCAAAATGGAAGCATGGTTAAAGGACAACCGACGCCTCCAGAAAAAGTTGTGTTCATAATTTTTAAAATCACTTCAAATGACTTCTACTGAGCGTATTTTACAAAGATTCCACCGCATATAGCTATATTTTACGTTTTAAGACTCGCTCTGAATATTCAGGAAGTCTTGTTTTTGAGTTGATGTCGATACCTACCGTGATGTCACGTCTGGAACGCCCCTGACCGAGAAAGCTACACACAATGCATTTTGGGTACTTTGTTTGGTCTGAAAACCTCGTGTTGATCCGTGTTGAAAACGCATAAATAACGGGATGGTGAATCGTTGTGTGTTGCACCAAGACTACTATTTGATACTGGTTGACACAAATTCCCAGCAGACAAATCAGCCCATTTCCAACTGAACTTGGGCGCCATCTTGTGCATTTTCTGGGACGCTACATTGGAGTCCAGATGGCTCAAATTGACATGGAAGGACTTCTTTAATTGATTGCAAACATTTATGCTTTCCTCTTCAGAGCTATTTGAATCATATTCAGAACTGGATGAGTAACAAGAATCTTCTCCGAATATGAATCCATTGTTTTGATTCTCGAGCAAGGCGAGACGCCCTGGCGTGACATCACGAACAAGGGGGCGGGACCTTCTGAAACTGGTCATTTCCAGTTTCATTTTGAAGTAGTTTTTGGACACTAAGTCATTTTTATTGATGTTTTTCATTTGACTAAAAATATGGGTATTTTAGATGCTATAAAACGTTTTTCTGATGTCAGTTAGGAAACAAAAAAATGGTGTCCGTTGTCCTTTAAATCTAAATCTCCGGATGAAATAATGAATTGATGAAGTGGTGTATCGTAATAATGCAGGCCCACATCATTTATTGGCATTGTACAACGAAAGACGTGATGGTGTTAGAATTGCAAACATGCATTTGAGGTGGGAATGAAAAGCGTAAAATTAAAAGAAAAACAAGGTGGCATTGATTAAAAATGAAGAAAAAAAGTGAATCACCCCCCAAGGAATTCTCTCTTTTTGGAATTAATATGATTGCAAGTACGCCGACGACTTTAGTGAAGCGCCTTACCTTGCAATTGTGTTTGTTGTTCTGAAAGCCATGCAAGGAGACAACAATAAGAAATGTCAATAACCATCATCAAAGAGCCACTGAAGGAACGCACGGGGGATCAGAGGTTAGAATAAAGTGGCTCGGGCAGAACGTGAGGCAAGCATGGACTTGGTTAAGTGCACAAACCAGTTCACCGGTACGAAACAAATGGAGCGTATTACTCACCGATATATCGGGCTCTTTCCTCCCTCCTTTGCTTGGCAAGCTTCTGCCGCTGCTCTGAGTTCATGTCTGTAGAAGAGCGAAACGGCAGATTGCAGTAAGCACCGGGTGAAATAAAAATGATTGACATTTCATTTTATAACAGCACATTTGAAGCGCATCGACCTTTTGCATTTTAGAGGAAAAAAATGTTTATAAATATTTATTTTTTAACGTGTGTTGAAATAATCCGTCAATGAAAAGTCACGATGCTCGCCTCTTAATGGATTGCGAGCAGTGCTTTCGGTGGACATCACCATAGCAACCAGATTTCCCTTCTTTCTACCTACGGGTCTGTTATACGGATGTAGGGATGCATCTGGGAAATTAAAAAAAGGGGGCCAGTTGGACAAGATTTCTGGACACATTTCCAAACTGTCAAATTTGTGGCAAACATCATCTCCATTGCTAACGCTCAACCCTAAATTTGAACGATTGCATTAGCTAGCTACCTATCTGGGTACATAGCTACCGAGCTAGCTGGCAATCTAGCTAGCTGGCGACCTAGCTACCTGGCAATATAGCTAGCTGGTGATCTAGCTACCTAGATAGCTGGCGATCTAGCTACCTACCTAGCTGCCGATCTAGCTACCTACCTAGCTGCTATCTAGCTACCTACCTAGCTGGCTATCTAGCGACCTACCGAGCTGGCTATCTAGCTACCTGCCTAGCTTGCTATATAGCTACCTACCTAGCTATCTATTTGCTCTCTATTAGCTATTTATCTCTATTAGCTTTCTGGCCGACTAGCTAGCTGTCTAGCTGGCTATGGCTATCTATTAGTTATATAGCAAGCTAGCTGTCTATCTATTAGCTATATATTTGCTATCTGGCTGGCTAGCTAGCTGGCTATCTATTAATTATATAGCTATGTAGCTAACTGACTATCTATTAGCTATCTATTAGCTTGCTAGCTTTCTATCTATTTGAGTTACTTCTGGGTTGAGTGAACGCTGGCGCCGTGTGGCTACAGCTTTTCATACAGAAAAACCTATCCTGTGACTGAAAAGAGACCTTGAGAGTTTTGAAAGGCGCTTATAAATGAAATAAAATATTATAATTATTATAAGGGCACGGTCCAGATGCATCCCAGTGGATGTATACTAGATGCCAATCTAGCAGAGATGCTATTTCATGCCTTGTGTTTTCTTATTTGACCCATTTGAATGTTACATCATTATAAGATCGTGCTGTCGTGCAGGATGATGAACAAGCACCATGATGCCCCAACAAAGGAAAATGCTTATTCATCATTTTGATGGTGAAAGATCTAAAACAGGACAAAAAAAAGACAATTCATGAGAAAAGGCCCGTTTTTCTCTCTCTCAAAGAGCGATTCCAATTTTTCATGTGTCGCACCGCACGGTTATGTCTTCCAGATCGAAATCGACAATTTTCATGTATTCAACTGACCTCCATCCAATGGAGGCCATTGACCGCACATGAGAAACGACAGTTCACAGCTCACCTTTCTTGGGCTGGGGGCTCCCGTCGGTGCCGGGGGTCGATCTGTCCATCTTGCAGGAGGCATCCGTCGATTCTGTGGGGGTTTCTGCGGTGCAGGACTCAGTCTTGGGAGAAAGGTCTGTGATGGCTGAATCGTCCGGCGTCATAAATACGCTTCCCGCGCACTTGTCACCGTCGTGGGGGGACTGGGAGTCACCTTGCAAGGCCAGAGCTGCGGAGAAGGGAAAAGAAACTCAATTTTTGAGGTATGTGAAAGTGCGATTAGCATATCTAATGATGTCATTGCATAATATTATTATTAATAATAATAATAATAATACATTTCATTTATAAGCGCCTTTAAAAACTGTCAAGGACACTTTACGTTTTCCTCCATCGTTGTTGACACACTTTCAGTATCAAACGTGGGGAGCTCACAGCAGCTTCATTATCGCCAACACTCCAACCTCATTAGAAATCATTAGCTACACTTCCGCACATCATTCACACGTACATCAGCACATTGGCAGCAAGACTGCTCTGCACACCCGACCCTCCCTTTCTCTTTCTTTTTTGGCCCGGCATAAAATCACCTCCGTCAGCATTGTTTTAACACGCAAGCAGGCGTAAAACTAACAACCAAAGTTCAGGACTTTTTTAGCGAGACTAAAACAACACAGTGGGTCAAATACAAATGGAATTTCAACGTTAAAAAGTATAATACAAAAAGAAGTGTAAGAGAGAGGTGGACTTTCCCTAAAAATAAATTGAGCAAAATGCCACCCCAAAAATAAATAAACGAAAATGAGGATGACTGTGGCTTGGAATTGAAGCGGATTTACAGTATGTGGGACAGGAGATGTGAGGCAATCTCTTTTTGTCAATGGATGCGACAGCTTTGTGTTCGCTTTAAAACTTAGCTTGTAGCAGACGTACACATTTCACCATCATGTCTCTGATCCACTGGTAAAAAGGATTTCATCCTCTCCTCTTTCATCTAGAACTGCCTCATGTAATAAAGTGCTTGTCTTGAACTCAAACATAATAGAATACATGGGGAAAGTCATTACGATTGCACAACTGTCCATATTTTTATGTTCCTGTTGTGTTTATTACTTTGCTTTGTGTTGACTATCATGTGAAGCGCTTTGTTACAGCTGCAACTGTTGTGAAAGCGCTCAATAAATTAGAATGTATTGTATTGTCAGTATTGTTTGGTGAAAACTAACATTGATAAATGAAGCTTATGTACCGGTACATTTAGCACCATCATTCTGTTTGAACCCCGGTTCTGACTTTTGGTATCATTGAGGCTTGGATGACCCGTCGATGACCTCACTGTGAGGGCCCCACCCGTGGTTGTCTTTCTTTGCGCGGTGTCTCACTGTGACAGGAAATAGAAGTGCAAGGCGAGAGAGCCACTGAGGCATGAAAACACCACAGTGTATATTTGCTGAGAAAGTTGGGTAAGAGGGTTTGAAGGGGGGGGGGGGGGTCAATGAAAGTGGAAAACAAAGAATGCAGTGGACACGTTTACATGAGCAGACTGTTGGATGAAAACTCCAAAAAAATGATGAGAGAGAAGATAGCGATGGAGGCTGAGAGAGGCTGAAGGCCAACTCGCCTCTTGGTTTGCCAACAATGGGCAGATGGAGAGTGATGCTCTTGTCGGGCCCGACCAAACACTCACCCAACCGCATAAATTACAGATTAACACTGGGCTTCTTTCCAAGGCACCCTACTGTAAGGCACTAATGAGGAATCGTGGGATGGAAAGTTGGATTCTATTTGTTACAATGGGACAAGAAAGAAAAATAATAATAAATAAACAAACAACTAAATACAGTAAAGTCTCGTTATATCGATATTCAAGGGAGTCCGAAAAAATATCGATATAACCGGGACTATCGATATATCCGACCCTGTTTGCATGTAATTTTCTCCGTGCGTGCATAGAAATAGTATCGATATAACCGGGACTATCGATATATCCGATATCGATATAACGAGACTTTACTGTAAATAAATGGGTCAATAAATAAAAGTAAAACACAATCAAACACAATACAATAAAACACAATAAAATAAAATAAAACACAATAAAATAAAATATAACACGACACGAAACAAAACAAAACAAAACAAAATAAAATAAAATAAAATAAAATAAAATAAAATACCCACCGCATCAACTTCTTTGGACAATTTAGTCTTATAGAAAGTTTATTCTTAAAATAAAAATTAAATACAAATAAAATAACAATAAAAAATAAAAATAAAAATAAACTACATAATTAAAAACTAAAATAAATAAATAACACAAAATAAAATAGAATTAAAATTAAAAAAGCTATGAAAAGCATCAACTCTTTTGGACAATTTTGTTTTATAGAAAGTTTCTTAGGGGGGGGACTAAATAAAAAATAATAAATAAATTAAATTAAATCACATAAAATAAAGTAAATAAAAAATAAAAATAAATAAGATACCCACAGCATCAAACTCTTTGGACAATTTTGTTTAATCGAAAATTCTTTAGCGTGGGAAAAAAAATCCTGTTTCTGCGATTGCCTGGCAAGCGATTCAAGGGTCGCCCAAAGTCATGTAGAACCCACAACCTGATAAACACAATGAAAAGAAGCATGATTAAAAAAAATAAATCAATGAATGAACAAACAGATGCATGGATAATCTGCTGTTTACGCTCCCGGATTGAGTGTGGAATTACAGCTATGCCTAAATCATCTACACATTCACCTACGAGAACAAAGGCTGACTATGAGTCGAGATGATCGTCCATCACATGACAGGGTGAGGCTGCAACAGACTTAGCCGGTTGCGAGCGACGCGGCACCGGCGTGTTTTTGTTGTCTGTAAGCACCGCGGGAAGCGATACGCCCATGATTGAACAAATAAGACCAGTCCAGTGACAAAAGACTTCATTTGTCGCCGTGTGAGCTGATGTTTACAAATACAATTGTGACCGTCCAACAAATACGTTCATCTGAGAAATATAGTATTTGCTATTAACTCATTAACTGGCAGACATGCAAAAAATAACTAAAAAAAATAATACTAATAATCCATTTCATTTCTAAGCGCCTTTCAAAACTCACAAGGTCACTTTACAGCGTTCACTCAACCCGGAAGTAACTCAAATAGATAGCAAGCTAGCGAATGATAGCTTTTAGCTAGCGAATAGATAGCTAATAGCTAGCGAATGATAGCTATTAGCTAGCAAATAGATAGCTAATAGCTAGCAAATAGATAGCTAATACCTAGCGAATGGATAGTTAGGATGAATTGTCTCCAGCACCACCAACGACAAATACGACCTGTCTTGTCTGTCGATGTCTAGGCAATATCATTTATGCACATTGTGTCCACTCCAGTGCCAGGGTTTTTGTCATTTTCACTCAAATTGCAGGACCCACAGAATATTTAGTTTGAGGACTACATAAACATTCAAAGTAGCATAAGAAACCTTAGACTTTCTTCTTTCTTCAGGAAAAAAAAAGAGTTAATTTCGAAGTTATATGGGTATGGAATTATCGAAGATTGACGGCTGTAAAAAAGGCAAATGCTGGCCTCTCGTGGGAGGGAAAAACATTGCCAGAGGTTTGACCAGCGCTTTATCGGTAGACCTCTTAAGAAAAAACAAAACCCAAACAAATTTGGGAATGGCGCTCCACGTCATGCTTTTCAATTCCCGAATACATTCGGGAATGGCAGTGAATAAGTATGATGTACATAAAAATATACATATGACCAAAAAATGTTGTTTCTTTTCATCCATATGGATTCTCGGTCACCCGGGAAAGACATTGGGCGTATAAGGACAGAGGATGACAAGAACGCCAACAAGCGGATGGATGGGATCACGTGTGCTCAAGACCTCGTGACAGGATCACAACGTCAACACCCTCCCCCGAACACTACCCCGTGGCCTCCGCGCCCTCACCGCTATCTCCGGTTTCTGTGCCACTGTAACAGACTTGCCGGTTTATAAATAGCGACGGGCACCATACTGAGAATGTCGGCCTTAAAAGGGGCGGGCGTGTGGCGAGGCACCTTGGGAAACGCGACAGTAAATTGTCCAAAGGCACAACTCTACAGAGGCCAAGTGCACAGTGGAGAATACGGCGTGCGATTGTATGTGCCAAATTAAAACAAGAGCATGGAAAATAAGGGCTGGGTCTCCGTATTCAACCGAAGCCGCAGATGACGAAAATCAGAGCAAGGCCAGACTGTTCGTTCGTGTTACTGGAAGACTTGCACTCTCATTCTTTCCCTAAGTTCTTTCTTGAAAATACTCGACTAGACAGATCCTATTTTAGTAAAAGAGAAGCAACAAAATAGCAAAAAAACAAAAACAGACATTTTTATTGGGTCATTAACGCATTCACTGTCAAATGTGCAAAAATGTGTCCATTCCAGTGCCAGGGTTTTTGTCACTGTGCCTCGAATTCCAGGACCCAGGGAATATTGAGTTTTAGGACTACATATACATTCAATGCAGCATAAAAAACCTTAGACTCGCTTCTTTCATCATAAAAAAGAGTTAATTCCTAAATTATATGTGTGTGGATTTATATGAGCTTGAAATGAGGGTGGCTGTCCAAAATACAATTGAATACATGATGTACATATCAGCTACCTAGTTATCTAGCTGGCTATCTATTAGTTATATAACTGTCTAGCTAGCTATCTGGATAGCTATTAGCTATCTATTGGCTCTTTATTAGCTTTCTAGCTTTCCATCTGTTTGAGTTAGCCACAGAAAAACTTATCCTGTGACTGAAAAGTGACCTTGAGTTTTGAAAGGCGCTTATAAATGAAATTTATTATTACAGTAAAGTCTCGTTATATCGATATCGGATATATCGATAGTCCCGGCTATATCGATACTATTTCTATGCACGCACGGAGAAAATTACATGCAAACAGGGTCGGATATATCGATAGTCCCGGTTATATCGATATTTTTTCGCACTCCCTTGAATATCGATATCACGAGACTTTACTGTATTATTGTTATTATATTGGTTTATATAGCACTTTAACAACAGCTGAAGCTGGAACAAAGCGCTAACATGGACTAAAGGGTCATGCTGCCCCCTTGTGGAAAAGAAAAAAAACATTGCCAGATGTCTGGCCAACACTTTATCGGTACCCAAGCAGGAAAAAAAACAAAACCCGAACTAATTCGGGAATGGCAGTGAATGAGTAAATTGAGTAAAAATAGAACTTGAATGATTCTAAATCGCCTGTCATGGTTCACTACCTTTTTAATTTGACTCGTTTTCATTCATAAAACCAATTGGTTCATTGAATGAACAGGTGTAAGTACTGAAGCCCCCCTCCCCCGTCCCCTTTTGTACTGTGTAAAGAAGTTCAGACTCCACGTCGACAGGAGTTATGGGCATGAGCGGGTCGTTGTTATGAGTGGACTGCGTTGTTAGATCTAGGTCAAGCTAGCTCAGGAATCTCAGGCATCCAACAACTTTACTTCCACAAACATAAAAGGAGGGCTATGATTTGAGGATGCGTTCTCAGAGCACCCACCACCTAGTTGAAAATCAAGACTGATATATTTTGGATCACATGTCGTACATTTCACACACTGTGTATGTGTGAGAGCTCTTCCTGCGTATGCTCAAAACACGGAAATGCACACAAGCGACAAGTGACCGCGCCCGGGGGGGAAGAAAAAGAGGAAGAACATTCCGGAGTGGTTGAGAGGAACGACAATGAGGACATGGGGGTCGAGGGGGGGCAGTTGAGTATGTGACATCCTCAACATTGTAGGTCTACTGTCAATGTTTTTCATGAGACGTGGCTCGGGACAAATAATCCAATTTAAAACGGGATACACGATCGCATACGTGCCAACTTTTGAAACCAGAAAAGCAGAGTAATATGCTTGTGTCCAGGGGGACATGTATTTACAGTATTTATTTATTAAAAGTGTCATGCAAAAGCCAAAGAAAAAGTGCATAGGCACTGTGTTTATTATGATTCCTGATAGATAGTTGTATTAAGTTCATCCTGTCTACTTGATATCTACAGTAAAGTCTCGTTATATCGATATCGGATATATCGATAGTCCCGGTTATATCGATACTATTTCTATGCACGCACGGAGAAAATTACATGCAAACAGGGTCGGATATATCGATAGTCCCGGTTATATCGATATTTTTTCGGACTCCCTTGAGTATCGATATAACGAGACTTTACTGTAATTTAAAACAGATTCTTTTCTTACAGACAGTGTATTGTAGGTGTTCAAATACCTGACATGTTTCTGCGTATACTTCCGCCTTCGTCAGAGTGGCGCGTGACGAAGTATACGCCGAAACATGTCAGGTATTTAAACACCTACAATACACTGTCCGTAAGAAAAGAAACTGTTTTAAAATAAACTCTTTATAGATAGTCGGTCAGGGGGTCTGAAGCCTAATGATTTTTTAACCTTACAGCTACTTAAAATGAGGCTAAAAACACCATCCAAATGTTGATCGATGTCAAAGATATACTGTACTTGTGAAAGAATACCCATACCCATACCCAAATATCATGTTTGCTACTATTTGAAGAAAACAAAACATAAGTATTTTACAATCAACCAAACATTTAATAATTATTCTTGTTTGAAAAGTACAATGAATTGTAAGATATTGTAACATTCCTATGGGTTGACAAAAATAACTATCAGCAAACTCAAATTACAAACTCATGTCATTTTCACCTCTTCTTGACCGAAGTATAACTCCTGGAAATGCTTGGGAGTATTCCTCGCAAAAACGACTGTAGTTTTCTTTTAGATTTCACACTTTTTGTTGTTTTTCTCCGGCAGATGCCATTACAAGACAAGGATAAAAACAATGCTAATTCTTGACTCTCATTTCCAGGAATGACCCAGGAATTCATCTAAAAGGAAGCTAACAGCTGGCACTGTGCTAATTGCCTGTTCTAAATTTAGATACGATACATAGCGATCTCATGTTTTGAATGAACGTTGAATATTTGCTATTTTGAATTTGTTTTTATTAGAAACTGTAATTTTCATTAAAAAAAACATAATCCGGAATGGGATCATGAAAACCGTACTCATTACAGCAAACCCGGAGTAGTCGGCAGGTATGCGATCGTTGAAAACAAAAAACAAAATGGCGGTACATTTGGAAGGCGAACCTTTGAACCCTTCGATCATCTGGTGGCCGCGTGAGCGTTTACCAAGCCTAACAGCTGTGTTTGAAAAAAGGCAGCTACGTGTAAGAGTCAAAACAAACCCCTCGCAAAAAGGAAGAGGAAGACGGGATGTGACTCCTTTGAGAGGAGGGGTCTCCAGATGCTTTGAAACAAAGACATGGGAGTCATTAGGTATGATTCAATCGTTATTCAAATGTGACTCTTCTCCACTTGAGAAAATATATGTGAGAGAGAGAGGAGGGAGAAGAAAATAGTTTTATGCTAAGGCGTGAAAGCACCATGAAACCTGACTACTACGCGGTTCATTTTTCACGCCATTCAGTGTCATTGGGTTTGAGTCCCACTCGGTGGCTTCCATAGCTGCAAGATGTTTTAGTGTGTAGTGCCTCCATGTTTATCCATTTTTTGATGATACTAGTGCAGCGTGTTGTACCGGAGACAAATTCCTTGTGTGTTCTACATACTTGGCAGTAAAGATGCTTCTGATTCTGACGTTTTGAAGTCCATTTGAGGTCCACGAAAGAGGTAGGGCAACATCACCGTAGGCGACTGCTGAGGTCATTCATTTTTTCCATCGCAAGCAGGAGAAACTGCGGTTTTACTGGTTAAAATGTGCTCAAAATACCCGTGAAGGAAAGCAAACATTATTTTTGAAGCATGAAATTAATCCCATGTGAAAATATGACATGTTGACAGCAATTGCACGTCTTTTTAGATGAGAATCTGAGGATGCAGTGGGAGAATTGATGTCTGCTTGATGACGTGCGAATGATCGTCAAATGGACAACCGGGGGAGTTGCGAACAGGCACTCAAGGCCGAAGCGGAGTGGTGCCGCATCTGTTTCGTGATTCCCCCTGAGGTTAAAGCGCTGCGTCAACACAAATAGCCAAGTACGGTTACTGCAAAGTGCAGTCAGAGAAGCACGGAGGCCGGCTGACATGGTCAAGGTGAACTTCAAAATGTTTATCACTAAACACGTTTGCTGTAGTCCAATCATCAGATTGTGAAAAAAATGAACAATTCCCATTTGTTAAAAAAAAAAGTAGGAAGGGCTAATCTCGAATTTGATGTGACGAGTCTATTGGGCCTAAATGTTGCCTCACACAGGAAATAATCCTCCTTCTGCTTCCGCCCCCCAAAAGGATTAACAACATCAATGGCAATTCTTTTTTTTTTTAACCACCAAAAAGGAATGAGGAGGGAAACATGAGTAATCGGAACATAAACCCTCAGGAAGTTCTTTCATTCTCCCATCATTCGACTCTGCAGCAGAATGGAGGCCTTCCTCTTCTTTTCATGCGCAGGCGTCGGGTTTGCGATTTATAACATCTGCTCTCGTCTTCGTCGACGCTGACGTGGAGCGTGCGCAGAGAAAAGCGTTGGTTTCTTCCTTTGCCATTCCATTCTAGTCCCTCCCAAAAAAAAATGGTTTCCCTCCAATTCAAATATGTATGGCCTGCAACAGGAGGTGCTCCAACAGCTCTACATGGCAGTCATCGAATATTTGAGGTTTCGGAGACAAAATCAGAGAAGCCAGACTGAGATGGTTTGGACATGTCCAGAGGAGAGAGAGAGAGTGACTATATCGGAAGAAGGATGCTGAGCCTTGAACTGCCTGGCAGGAGACCAAAAGGAAGGCCAAAGAGGAGGTTTATGGATGTTGTCAAAGATGACATGAAGGTAACTGGTGTGAGAGAAGAGGATGCACAAAACAGGGTTAGACGAAGGACATGATTCACTGTGGCGACCCCTGAAGGGAAAAGGTAGATGTCTGGTCAAATATCAAACGCGAGACAGTTCCTCCAAATCTGTGACAAAGCGCAACATTGCTAAGTAACGCAAAGGTGAATAGTTGTTTGGTGTTGCAAGAGTTTTAGAGGCTGCATTTCCAGACCGGCAGTGAGCTTGTCAGCGAGCCATGAACATTACGTCAACATAGCTCGGGAGCAATCTGGACAAAAGGGAGCGAGTCGACGTCGCGTGATTATTTTCACAATGACGCGTTCTGACTGCGGGGCAACATGACAGAAGAGGACACAAAGTTTTCTTCTCTGTAACAACCCCAGACATGGGCTTTGGGAGTGAACTGATATCCCTCCAAATAGCAGGCCAAAGTTCTTTGGTCATACTTTTGTCAATATCTGGACATGAACAAACCAGCCTCAGAGTGGGTCTAGACTGAGATGCCGGTGTTCCAGATAAGAAACCGTACTGCAAGAATCCAGAATTGATTTATTTGACAAAAGTCACAACCGTTGTTGTGATGAGATCAGGGAAATGGATTGTCTTCTATTCAAGCATATGGGGAATGAGTATAACTTCTCAGAGCTCTGCATGTACAACAAAAAAAAAACAAAGAAAGAAATAAACAGCCCTCAGCTGGGATGCTCTCCTTTTATCTTCCCTTTTGCTATTTTTAAAAGGCAGAGACTCGGAGAGAGGAGACACACGCAAAGAATGTTTCTGTTTATCTGGCATGCCTGGCTCTTTCAGGTGTCACATTCCTGATCACGTCACATGCCGGTGCTCTCGGTTTAAGGGCCGGAAACCGGATGATGCATTTCTCGGTCATGGAATTATGTAGCATGTTCGATACTAGACGGCAACGGTATAACAGTGAGTGAGGGGGTAAACGCCAGATTAGGTTTCTGGATTGGAATCAGTCTCAATTTGGCGGTTTGTTCCACTGTCCCAAAACGTACAGGTGGTTACCCGAAGGGCCTTTAAGGGTGGGTCATTGCTCACGTCAAAATACAGGGCAAAAAGGTTCATGTCATGGGCATCGTGTGCAGATTATTTGACAGGTGTATGAGCAATCAGTAGATTTTTTTTAAACGAGACACTCCATGGGAATGAGGTACAGATCGCATTTGTCCTGGTTTCATGGTCATCGGTGCAAGGATGAAAAGGTTTCTTCAGCTGTCATCTGTATATCTTTGAAGGTGTCAGACGTTTCGGTCCTCAGCCGAAGAGCTTCGTCAGCATACTAAAGTTGTGCTGGTAACTCTGGCCCTATATATATCCCTGATGTACAGAGGTGTTTTGCAGGGGTGTTATGTATCAGACCTCTGCTCTGATAGGTCCCTGCTCTAAAGTTGGGGGCAGCAGTGGACTACTCCCTGAAGCTAATCTGATTACTTCTTTTGTTCTGTCTGATTACTTCTAATGGTCTACGCCTGTCATCGGTGCAAGGTGTACCCGCCCCTCCCGAAGGAAACTCAGATATCCCCCATCACCAACTCGCTGTGACCCTACCCGGCATAATGGCATAGTAAATAATTGGATGGGTGCACTGTCAAGCAACCACACCCATAAACAATTCACTAAAATACTGATGAAATTCTCTCCCCTCAAATGGCATTAACAGGACTCAGAGGCAGCCTCTCTCCCGAATTGATATTCCCCCTGAACACTCCCCGTGGCACCCCCGCACATCGCCAAACATGAAACAGAAATTGGCAACATTGATCAAGGTAATGCACGTCTGCTGGAAATACGCGAGGTGGGAGGGAGGTGGATGACATCTTCCATCAAGATGTTTAGGTCAAGGGAAGATGAAGGGTAGATGTTTGTAGGTAGAAGGGTAGATTTATGATCTAAAGCCTCACCATTAAAATGGGGCGGTGGGGACTGAGAAGGGTTTGAGGAGAAGAATATTTACCAACTCTTCATATAGGAGCGTGATATTTCTAAATACATATGTTTTGCAGGGGTGTTATGTATCTGCACGTCCAATGAAAACCAGTATTTTCACTATTGTAGTTCCATTTCTACGTTACATGTTTAATCCAAATAGTAATTTTAGATTTTGATGAAGCAAGAATTAAAAGAGTTCTTTACTCATGGTACGATCCCAGCTCTTTTATTTTACAACCCACCATGACCTATTTTGATGCAGTGTTGTGTACTCACATTTATCTGTCAATGTCAGCTTCTCCTCCAAATGATGTCCAAGATCCTTATAGTCCATTGCGTCCATTCAGGCGGATTGCAGTGAATTTCCAGTTGCTGTCATTCCTCACCAGTTCTCCCAAGTACAGGAGCTGCAACTCCCGGTCCAGAATCAGCCAAACACGCCCTGTAGAAAATCCAACCGGAATTGAAGAAGAGCGACGCAAAAACAGGAGTAGTTCAATGCCGAGTGAAAACGACAATGTACATTCGATATTGTAAACTATGCGAAGTGACGCGATTCTTTTGCAAATAATATACTAAATTGACATTAAACGAGTGTAACGTGTCTTCTGTGGAACAATCCACAGTGGGAATAAATCACCCGAGTCTTCGCCGCATCAAAATGGTCATTGACGTGACAAACAATGAACTTCCGGTTACGGTGTTCACTATAAAACATTTTGCGCGCAGTGCATTTTGTAAAAAGCATTTTATTTTCAATCTTAACTAGAGAACAAATCCCTGAATTTACCAATGTGCTTATTTTATAAAATATAAAATGACTTATTGTAGTATTTTGTGATCTACATTCAGTGGGGTGAACGATAAAATCTGATAACGCAATCTGATAACGATATTTTATTTTGAAGAAACGTCGGGACTTTCGGTCATTGCCCTTGCAGGCTATAATTACCTTGACGTCGTTTCGCCCCTAGAAAACCGCATGTCGGAAAAACTGGACTTTACCATGTGCTGGAATGACAAACGAAATTGTTATGCTGGACATTCAAATGTGTACGAAATATGTGTTGAAATATTACTTGCAATAATTACTTCGCTGCGTATTGTATTTAGTCCGTAGCTTCATAGAAGGGCAATTTTCCTCTCTTAACTCGGGGAATGGTTTGACCCATCAGATGATTTCGAGCAGCTGAAAACAGGGTGACTTGTGGGGTCTGCGTTATTACAACACAAGAGTCCAAGATAACTGTTTGCAAAGGTAAAATTGTGTAACTCACCGACAACATCTCAATTTGTCGTCAAAAGCAAATGAAAGACGGAGTACAACCAAAATAAAGCATAGAACATTAAGTGCTGTGCTTATATACCAGTGGCAGGCCATGCATATCACGCCTGGGCCTTCAGTAGTGCTACATCTGAATCAATCCACAGCTGTGACTTTAAATAAAAAGTGTGGTGAAATTTACTCGAGGGTCCAGTTAGCCAGGAAATAACTTCTGAAGAAAGAAATGCTGTTATTAAACTGGTGGAAGCATTGCTTTTAAACACAAATCTACAAGGAGATACAATAAAAAAAGGGATGTTAAAATTGACTTTTCAAGTGGAATAGCAGCAAATCAAGCCCTATGCATGCCTACTTTTATAAATAGACCAGACTCACGACCACTTCGGCTCTTCGGCCATCAGCGAGATGAATTATGGATGAGGTGATGCGCACATGCATCACCTTTTTATCAAACTGAAGGATGTACACGATTTCACGATGAATAATTGCAGTATTCATGTTAAGAATCATCATATAAAAGCCTTAACTTGAAGCCTTTCTTCACTTGAGTGTGCGTAGGCGCCACTGGCCGCATCAGACGAGACTCTCCTGACCCCCGCATGAAAAGGCTCGTGGATGCTAAGTAGGAAACATTTAAAGGACAACCGACACCATTTTTTGGTTTCCTAACTGACATCAGAAAAACGTTTTATAGCATCTAAAATAAAACATGCAGGATGATATTTTTAGTCAAATGCAAAACACCAATAAAAAAAGAGTTAAAGTGTCCCAAAACTACTTCAAAATGACCCCGGAAATGGCGAGTTTCAGAAGGTCCCGTCCCCTTGTTCGTGACGTCACGCAAGGACGTCTTGCCTTGCTCTCGAATCAAAACAATGGCTTCAGATTCGGAGAAGATGCTTTCTTGTTACGCATCCAGTTATGAATATGATTCAAATAGTTCTGAAGAGGAAAGCACAAATGTTTGCAATCGATTAAAGAAGTCCTTCCATATCAATTCGAGCCGTCAAGACTCCAATGTAGCGTCCCAGAAAATGCACAAGATGGCGCCCAAGCTCCGTTGGAAATGGGCTGTTTTCAGACATCAAACAAAGTACCCAAAATGCATTGTGTGTCGCTTTCTTGGTCAGGGGCGTTCCAGACGTGTCATCACATCTGGAATCGTTACCAACTCGAAAACAAGACTTCCTGAATATTCAACGTGAGTCTTAAAACGTATAATATAGCTATATGCGGTGGAATCTTTGTAAAATACGCTCAGTATACGTCATTTGAAGTCGTTTTACAAATTATGGACGCAACTTGTCCGGAGGCGTCGGTTGTCCTTTAACACAATATGGTGCGATACAATTATAAAATGGCGGGAGAGTCCATTTTGTAAGATAAGGTTTGGCCAAAAGACGCCTTGGTTCTTTCTTTTTTTTTTTTTTAATTCCGAAGTGCCCTTTTGGACAGACAGACTAGACCCCTTGAGTAAATCTTTGTAACAAGATTAGATGGATCTGTTCTAATCTCTTCCTGAAATGTATACCGCAGTATGTACAAAAACAGTGTTTCGACTGTAGACCTTTTTTTTTTTTTTCGAGGGAGGGGTCAGGGTGCATGTCCACACTTGTTTGCGGCAGACTGAGACACAAGGAGACTCCCATCATTCCACGGAGTCATCTATAATTGCACCTCCTCCACAGAATTAAAAAAACAAGTTGAACTCAACTTTGCCTGCAGTTCTTCTCGTCGACATCCTCCTATGACTACAGGAAGGGCGCCATTTTGCACTTTTGGCCAAAAACCACCTTTCACTGTAAAAAAAAAAATCCCCTAGACTCACACAAGCGGCATAATTTGGAGAACGCGCTGGGATGAGGTCACAATCTTGAATATAACGACAGCTGCTGCTGTGTGGGAGTTATGCAGTTGTTCTGATGAAGGCAAAGAAAATCTCACCAGCAGATGACGGGGGTGGTTTCAACGACACGGCATCTTTGCGGAGAGAAAATTGCACGATGAGGCGATGTTAAGCGATGACCAATGGGAGCCATTCGTGTCGAAAGAATTTCAGGCAGATGTAAGAACCTGTGATTGAAAGTACATTATGGAGTGAAATGGTTTTATAGCTAAAATCAAAGTCAGCTTTATTGTCAAATATGCTAATATGCATGACATATAGCACAGATGAAATTTCTGTCCTCTCGGACGCAGCGCGCAAGGCACTTGTAATGACTTTAACAAACATAATAAACACGAAAACCCCAATTGTGTTGAACTAGTGGCAGGTTATAATTATTATTTTTATGAACATCTAGGCCTACTAGACCACACAATTTTTAATTTTGGTGTTTAGTAATACATTAAAAGGTATTTTTTTGGGGTGTAAAATGTTTGAGAACCAAAGGACTGACACATAGAGTCCAAGGAAGTCCAAGATGGCGCCCGAGTTGGCAGCAGTCAGCAAGTGATGTCACAAGCGTATGTGGAAGTGTCGCAGCTTGGAATTGAAGCGGATTTATGTGGGAGAGGAGATGGGACAGTTTCTTTTCATCAATTGATGCTATGGCTTTATTTTTTTTTTTTTTGCTTTGAAAACTTAGCTTGTAGCAGACGTGCACGTTGCACCATGTCCCTTGATCCACTGATGAAAAGGACGCTTTGATATTCTTACCTTTCATAACTGCTTCATTTAATAAGTACGCTTTGATCTTCTCCTCTTTCATCTAGAAATGCTTCATGTAATAAAGTGTTTGTCTTGTACTCAAACACCACAGAGTCGTTATGGTTGCGCAACTGTCCATTTTTTTTATGTTCCTGTAGTGTTTATTATTTTGCTGTGTGTTGACTATTATGTGAAGTGCTTTGTTACAGCTGCAGCTGTTGTGAAAGCCCCCACCCCGGTCATGGCGCCCGCCTCTACAGCAGCGCCTAACCCTTTTTAAATTCCTTTCCGTTCTACTATTTTGTTTATTTATTATATTTCTATTATGCATATAATATTTTGTTTTTATCTTTTCACCCCCCTTTTAATTTTGCTGCTGTAGGTTGCAAATGTCCCCATTGTGGGAATATTAAAGGCATCCTGATTCTGATTCCTTTTCTCTTACTTTCATCACTTTGCTGCTGTGAAATGTAAATTTGTCCACGTGCGAGACTCATAAAGGCTAATCCAATGCAATAAACGCCCTCCGAGCATCGCCTTATTTCGACTTAATAAAAGGGAGCCACCGATGTGTCCGTTTGTCCCCCGAGCAGTTGGCAATATGGTGACATCACAAGCTCTCAGCTGTTCCAATGGCGGACCGCTGACTGGATATGCGGCAGCTGGGATTGCAGTAACTCCCGCCCCACGTATCAGAAGGCACACAGGAGAGTATCAGAATATTGGGAAGGTGATTAAAAATAGATGACTTAGAACGACTTCTTATCACTCCCTTGTTTGGGGTTTATTTAGGGAAAGATTAAAAACAAAGCTAATATTTTGAATTCATTCAATGTTACTTGCTGAGCCAGTTGTGTGAGTTTTGTGCAATTTAAGAGACAAAAATATTGCTAATGTTATCGACAATTGTCCTCAGGCTCCGACAAGCATATTTAAACAGGTAATCACATTCTGTTTCCTTCTTTCCAAAACAAACAATTGCGGAATGCAAACAATGTGCACACAGTCACACGTTCGGTCTTTTAAGTGCTACTTAATAACCAGTTATTATTATTGGTGATTTGTGAGAAATGCATGCCTCACTTCGGTGTCTTCTTGAGCATTCTAGTTTGTTGATCTTTTGAAGTAAAAAAAAGTTATGTTTTAGATAATTGTTGTTTTAGCTGATATGTATTTATTTATCTAAATAGCGACACGTACAAAAGAACAGTAATACACTCTTCTAAAGAGGTGAGGGAGATGGTCGGACTAAATGCAATGCAAATAATGTTTTGTGTGATTATATATATCATATACCATATATCAATATGCTTTTCTTATACTTGCACTATGTACAGGTTTTTTTTATCTTTTCACCCCCACCCCCTTGCACTATGTACATTTTTCCCCTTTCAAATTGCTGCTGTGGACTGCAAATGTCTCAATTGTAGGACTATTAAAGGCTTTCTGGTTCTGATTATGGATGAAAAGGCTGTCATTCCAATTTAACGTGCACCCGATTTTCCATGTCAGCAGTTTGTACAGTATATATTCAGGCTCCATGGGGAAACTGTTGCGAAATAGCATCCCATCTTATAGCATTACAGGGACTGTCGTTAAAATTGCATTACCTGTGTATGTTTAACAGAAATAGCTTGTGAATCTTGCAGCATCCTCCTGGATTTAGATGCAAATGCTACAGCATTGTGTGACATGCCAACTGGGCCTCACAACACTGAGGTTATAGTGGCCAAAGCCTGGCAATGGTCTTGCTGATTGTCTCCACCTTGAGGCACAAAGAAACAACGTATAAATATTAAGAATAATGACAAAATAAACAGAGGGATACACGTTGGGTTTTTTCATGGGTGTTTTTACCCGCACATACGTCATTGTATTCAACTTTAATAAGACTGCACGGCGTGATTGCTTATTTTCACTGTATCGTCAAGCCATTGCCTAGAATCTCCACTAACAATTGTGAAAGGTAGGTATTCAAGTAAACGCCGTTAACAGTTTGTTGCTATGGTGATTTGGTGGCGAATTGTTTCTGCGCTACTTTACCGCCATCTGTTGGCTGCAACGGCGCATTTAGGAGTCGCTGCAAGCTATCCCGCCACCTTTTTGTTTCTCTACAAACCACACTGCTCCATCCATCATGGCGATGCACGCTAAAGCTACCCCGCCTCAGATCCCGGACACTCGCCGAGAGCTTGCCGAACTAGTGAAGAGGAAACAAGAGCTAGCGGTTTGTTGATGTTGTGAAGAAAATAACGGATTTAAAGGTCTTAGTGCGTGGAAGCCCGCCAAAGGCAAAATTCAAATTATAAATATAACATTTCAGCAAGCTTGTTTATTGCTAGCTTAGGCCTTGCTAAATGCTAGGCTAATCACGTCTATCTGTCGCGCCACTCCCAGTGCTAACCTTTGAAGACGTATTGTTAGTTTAACTGTGTGTTTGACTTATTATATTTCACCTCATTTCATTTAACCTACGTATATTGTAAGACGCTAGATTACGTCCCGTTTTTTAGCACCAGCTTAATTTTCCGTGGAGGCTAATACGTTAGCAGCTCCTCCGGGGTCCGCGGGAGTGTCATGTTCTCGCGTGATTAAAACGAGTGACGTCATCAAACACGGACACGGTATTGAAGTTTGAAAAATGTCGGAATTTAACACAATGTAATGCACAAATGCGTGTATGTACGCGCAGAAAAACAAGTCATAGTGTACCAATTAAACGATACTCTTATTCCACAATGACAAAAATAAAAATGTACACACTTGGTTCATTTAATGAGGGGAAATTTAGGAATTGCATACAACACATCATATTCATAAATGAAAATGCCATTGAGTGAAAATACGTCCAAACAAAATGGTAAAAACAGTCGTCATTTTTTCAACGTATAGAATGAACTACATTACTTTGTTTTTCATTTGGCAGTCTATCTTTTGGATGCACTATTTTGTCTTACATTATTTATCAGAAAGGGCTTTAAAAAGTGTTAGGAACTGCTGTAGAGGCCGCCGCACAAGGGGCGCCATGAATTTGAGTTAATTTTCAATTGTTTTTGTAGGAGACGCTTGTGAATTTGGAACGGCAAATATACGCCTTTGAAGGCAGTTACCTCGAAGACACCCAAATGTATGGCAACATTATTCGAGGATGGGACAGATACCTAACCAACCAAAAGTAAGTTTGTGGGTTATCTTTTGGTTATAAAACATTACTGATCTGTATCATGTTTCGTACAGGAACTCGAATAGTAAAACCGACCGAAGAAATCGAAAATTCAAGGAAGCCGAGCGTCTGTTCAGCAAGTCGTCAGTCACCTCAGTTGCAGTAAGTTTGTGGATTTATATTTCTCATTTGATCATGTAAATTAGCTTTGAATATTTACATGTAAAATGTATTTTTTTAAATCAACAGGCAGTTTGTGCGCTAGGTGGGTTACCAGATCACATGAACGAAAAACGTGAGTGATAAGCGTCAGAAACCGGTGTTGCCGTGATGTACGCGTGCTGATATCCGTGTTCCCTGGCTAGGTGAGGCGGGCAGCGGCACAGAAAGCGACGCGTCACCGGACCTCCAGAACCAAGAGAACGAACCCAGCCAGGAGGACACGGAGGATGTCGACTCCACCTTGCAGGACTTGAAGCCCCAAAAAGCTGCGTCTTCCTCTTCATCTGGCAGCCACCACGGAAGCCATAAGAAGAGGAAGAACAAAAACAGACACAGGTAAACAGAAATAACCTGAAATCCGACACCGGTGTGTGCTTTAATAATTAGCATAATTAGATTGGATTAGCCTTTATTAGTCTCGCAGTGGAGAAATTTACATTCCACAGCAGCAAAGTGATGCAAGGAAAAAAATAAGAAAAACTAAAGACAGGAGCTGCTGTAAACGCAGCCACTCTCACGGCGCCATCTTGAAGTCAAAAAATCAGAAAAAAAAGAAACAACAAATAATGTGACACAACACAAAAGACACAGACAGTCATTGCGATGAGAAGAAAGGAGCTATTTGCTATCTAGCTAGGTTTTTATTATATATCAAGCTAACTAGCTATCTAGCTAGCATTCTATCTATTTGAGTTATTCCGGGTTCAGTGAACCCTGGCGTGGGTGGGTGCCGCTGCTCACCCACAGAAAAACTTAGTCTGTAACTTTAAAGTGACCTTAAGTTTTGAAAGGCGCTTTTAAATGAAATTTATTATTATTATTATTATTATTATTATTATTATTATCACTCACAGAAAAACGGATCATGTGACTATAAAGTGACCTTGAGAGTTTTGAAAGGTGCTTGTAAATGAAATATTATTATTATTATTAGCTGACTAGCTATTAGCTGACAGGCTGTGAGCTGGATATCTATTAGCTATCTATTAGCTACCCATTAGCTATCTGGCTAGCTATTAGCTGGCTAGCTGTTAGCTGTCTAGCTGGCTGGCTGTAAGCTGTCTCGCGGGCTAGCTGTCGGCTATCAGGCTATCTATTCGCTATCCGCTAGCTAGCTAGCTTTTTATCTATTTGAGTGACTTGGGAGTTGAGTGAATAATGGCGCGTGTGGCTGCCACTGCTCACCCACAGAAGAACTTATCCTGTGACTGTAAAGTGAACTTGAGAATTTTGAAAGGCGCTTAGAAATGAAATGTATTATTATTATTATTATTATGATTATTATTATTGTTATTGTTATTAATACCAAGAGTGACCTGCGGGGGGCAGTACATTCATAGACATCCACACTGCTGGAGAAAAAAAAAGTTGTCTATACATTATTTTTTTATACTTTCGGACATTCCGTCTCTTTCCGGCTAACACACTGACGCTAGTGGGTTCAGACTGTGGGTGGTAACTAACAGCTGCTGATGTTTTCCTCCCCTGTGGTCATGCCGACTCTTTCCCTTTCCGCCCCAGCCCTTCTGCCATGTTTGATTATGACTTTGAGTAAGTCCTACATTTTACTTCCTGCTCCTGTGGTCTACGCATCCTGTCTGCTCGTCACCACATCCTGAACCCGTCTCCTGTGTGTCCAGTCGAAGCCTGCTAGTTCTTGATTCAGTGCAGCATGTCTTTGAATGCCTGTCAGCATCCATCACCCCTACAGTCCTCTCATGGCTTGTCACTGGGCTGGTGGCTCGTTTTTTTTTTTTTTTTTTTTTTGCTAGCGCGTTTGTCAAAAGCTGTGCTGTTGACCAAAGTTTACCTTTTTTTTTGTTTAACTCATTCACTGCCATTCACAAATGCAACCGCGAAGTAAAAATATGACATAGGGCGCCATTTTCGAATTTGTATTTTTTTTTTTTTTTCATGCTTGGGTGCAGATAAAGCGCTGGCCGTGGCCTCTGGCAATGTTATTTCTTTTCCACAAGGGGCAGTATTTTCCTTTTTTCCATGTTAGCGCTTTTTCAAGTCAAGTCAGCTTTATTGTCAAATATACTAATATGCATGACATACAGCACAGATGAAATTACTGTCCTCTTGGACCCAGCGTGCAAGGCACTTATGACTTTGATAAACATAATAAACACGAAAACGCCAATTTGCCGGGAGAGAGGAGCCGCTGCATGTCCCCAGCTTCACCTGTTGTTAAAGCGCGATACAGTGTGGCCTTGGCTTCCGAACTTAATTGATTCCCAAACAGAGTGTATAAGGTGAAAAGTGTATCCCAAAAATTAATTTTCCATAGGAAACAATTAAAATGAGAATAATCCGTTCCCAGGTCTCCATAAAATATAATTTCCAACTAAATAAGCCTTAAAACTATAAACAATATACAGTATAAACCGATTTGTTTGTATTGCATTGTATTGTATTTTGGACAGCCGCCCTCATTTCAAGTTCAGATAACTCCGGACCCATATAATTTAGGAATTAACTTTTTTCTGATGAAAAAAATAGAGTCTAAGGTTTCTTACGCTGCATTGAATGTTTAGGTAGTCCTCAAACTCAATATTATGTGGGTCCTAGAATTCAAGTGACAATGACAAAAACCCTGGCACTTGAGTGGACACATTTTTTTGCTCATGTCTGGCAGTGAATGAGCTAATGGGCTGCGGTTTGGTTTTTAGGCTCCGTCATTGTACAGTCGTAGCAACACTTGTTGTCATTCCATTTCTAATGTTGAACGTCTCTTTGTCAATGCAGGTTCGACATGAAAGTAAACAAGAAACCGAGAGCCGTAAGTTTGATTTAATAGGCTCCTCACACAAATCCACCGATTTCTGCCTTTTTGAAGTTGATCAATTTCATTTTCTCCCCTTTCTGCAGGAATACTCGAACTGAGAAAGACAAGCGCCAAAAAAAGTGGACTGATGAGCAATTAGAGACTTTCTGGACATGTATTCGCCCCCCCTCCCCCCTATGCCTCCACCCAAGTTGTGATGAATGTACTGCGTTCTAAACATTCCCCAGCTTCCATGCATCATGCATGTTACTCCACACCAGCCAGTAACATTTTGTATAGCGCAGTGGTTCTTAACCTGGTTTCGATCAAACCCGAGTGGTTCTTCGGTGAATCAATCTCCGGGGGATTCGACATATAATCCGCCATGGAGGTTTAAAAGACAGCCGACTCAACATGTTAATGAATTATGACATGCTGCTTTGCGATCACTGACTGATTCATTTCGTGCACAATTAAAACAAAACATTTTACTCATTGTAATTGTTTTGTCGGTTTTTAATAAATGCATTTTTTTTTTAATGTCTTGAATTTGTAAAGAAAAAAAAATCACTCATGAAGGGTTCGGTGAATGCGCAAATGAAGCGGCTGGGATCGGTACCTTTAACAAGGTTAAGAACCACTGATAATAGTGTTTAAAACAAAGGACTATTTATTATGTTGGCATTGAACATGTTATTTTTCCTTCTCTTTTGGTGCCACTTTGTTGTGAATCCCCAATGGGTATGTTTTCTTTTTACGTCATTGTTTTTTAAAGAAAATAAAATACCAGTGATATTTGACTTTTAATTAAATATGTCAAGTTTGAGCGAATAGGCTTTGCTTCATCATATAATAAGTGTATTAAG
Organism: Hippocampus bargibanti; assembly: GCF_051943395.1. NCBI lineage: Eukaryota > Metazoa > Chordata > Actinopteri > Syngnathiformes > Syngnathidae > Hippocampus > Hippocampus bargibanti. The sequence continues at coordinate 8,472,427 of NC_142753.1, read as the reverse complement.
TTTTAAGTCTATAATTAGATTTTTCAATAGACAGTTGAGATTAAGATACTGTTTATTGGATTGGATTGGATATGCCTTTATTAGTCTCACAGTGGAGAAATTTACATTTCACAGCAAAGTATAACTAATTTTTGAACAATCGCCACTTTATTTTTGGTTCCTGTGAATTATACTTTGTCAGTTTAAGTTTGGCCCTGTATATTTCTTTTATACATAGACATTGCTCGTCTGTATTTTAGTGTGCAATGTACACAAAATGACCAACATAAGTGTCCTTGAGAGCTTTGAAAGGCGCTTATAAATGACATGTATTATTATTATTATTATTATTACCCTTGAAGTACGAAAACTGGCCTATGAGAGGCAGCATGGTGCCGCGTGTGGTAAGAGCTGTCCTGCTTTTATACTGAAAGCGCCTAACCGGATGTTAGACCGCGAGATCGAGGGACAGTATCAATAAACTTGCTTGTTCGAAACCGACTGAATCTTCACAAATTGAAGCGAGGGTAGTTAGTGGTTAAAAAAAAAACAGCTTGTATCGCAACGGCTAACTGTAATTAAAATAAAATAAAATGCGACGCAATACTGGCAAGATTGCTGTTTTTTATGTTTCAACTAGTTTAAAGTTACATTGGCCACTGGGGCAGCTGTGCCAATTCCCGAAAACCTCCCGGGCAGATGACGTTGAACGTGACAATTTCAACAAATTGGACAAAATAAAGAAAATATATAAAATAAAATAATAAAAATAAATCAATGTAATATGAATAAATGTAAATTGAGGTTGCATGTCGGCCTGTGGTGTTATTTATTTGTATTTACATTATATTTATAAGCCCATTTAGCGTAGCATTAACGTTCCAAAATGCACCACTCATCTTTCACGGGACAAAAAAAAAAAAACTCATCCGCGTGACAAAGATGCTGGAAACTGTAACGGAGAACTTAATGCTCCATTGGCAGACGTGGTGATGGATAAACTGTCAAGTCTCCAAAATGCATTCCTGTTTTCATGCAGCTCGACTGGATTTCCATCCTTGAGTCGCGTTTCATTTGGCTTACCCGTTTCTGAGATATTTTTTTTTCTAAACTGGAGCAACGAGGCTTTTAAACTGTTCATTTTAGGGTCCAAAACTTTCGACTGATGGTTCAGTTACCGAGGCAATTAACTGGCGTTGGGCGCAGAGGTGGTCTAAAAGGTTGGTGTCATGCGGGATAGTTCCAAAATGTACTGGAGACATTGCTTTTCCCACTATAATTATGGTTTGTCTGCGGAGAAATTCTGTCACGGTTATACATAGCTCGTTGGGCGACACGCGGTTTATAGTTGAGGTCAAAAAGAAGGTCAATGGGGTGGCGGAGTATCAGTTGTTTATGCTTTGATGGTTTAAGCCCTGCAGGGCGCCAGGTTGGCACCCAGTTATTTAGATCATTTAAATCCAGGAGCGATAATGATACAGTTTCGCGCTTTAACTCATTCACTGACAGAGATGAAAAAAAAAAAAAATGTGTCTACTCAAGTGCCAGGGTTTTTGTCATCGTCACATGATTCCAGGACCCACATATTGAGTTCTAGGACTACATAAAAATTCAATTCAGCGTAAGAAACCTTAGACTCTCTTCTTTCATTAGAAAAAAAAGGTTATTTCTTAAATTATCGATGAAAAGGTTTCTTCATCTGTACTTCTTTGAAGGTGTCGGACGTTTCGCTTCTTATCCAAGAAGCTTCGTCAGCAAACTAAAGTCTTACTGGTAGTTTCGGCCCTATATATATCCCTACATGTCCAGATGTGGCGGTGCCGGACTCTGCTAAGATTGGTACCTGCTCTCAGGTAGGGGGGAGCAGAGGACTAATCCCTGCGGCTCCACTGATTGCTTCTATTGTCCTGATTGACGACTGGCCTGATTGCCCAATTTGCCCTGGTATCACCTCATTAGCATAAATTCCTAAATTATATGGGTCTGAAGTTATCCGAGCTTGAAATGGGGGTGACTGTTCAAAATACAATACAATACATATTGGTTTATATAGCGCAGCTGAAGTTGGAACAAAGCGCCAACATGGAAAAAGAGGGAAATTCTGCCCCTTTGTGGAAAGATTGCCAAAAGTCTGGCCGGCGCTTTATCAGCACCCAAGCAAGAAAAAAAACATGAATGAACATGAATGGCAGGAAATGAGTTAATAGGTTTAAAAAGCTACTTTAATTTTTTTTGTTTGACTTCAAGATGGTGCCACGAAAGTGGCTGCCTTTACAGCAGCTCCTGTATTTTGTTTTTCTACTTCTTCCTTTTCTCTTCCTTTCATAACTGTGCTGCTGTGAAATGTAAATGTCTCCATTGCGAGATTAATAAAACCTAATCCAATCCAATCCGAGAAAAAAAAATGGTGCTTAGTGGCAATCCTCTGGTGTCTGAGTATCACTGAGTAATTTACAAGCGAGTTGAGTTTCATTGATCCCAAAATAGTGCTTTGCAACTCTCCCGCGGTACATTCGTAACAGCTCCCCCGAGCGAAGGCACGAGTGAAAATAAATTTTAATCCGACACCTCAGAAAAAGACGTATTATTATCTCGTTCGCTCTTAGAATCGTCGCTGAGTAAACAGAGATGGATTTTTTTTGCGACTGAATACCTCTAAGCCCTTTCTGGAAACATTCACGATCACATTACACCACATTCCACTTGTTCCACTTTCTGATGCGGATGACTCAGGAGGCGCATGCCGACTAGATGTGTTAAAAGCGCTTCCTGTCACGTTGGGAAATGTGATTTTTTTGTTGTTGTTGTAATTTGTGGAACTGGGCAGGATTTCTAAAATGGAACCATATGACTCGAAAAGTTGCATTTGGTCGGCCGCTATACAGAATTTATCATGAGAGTCATTGGATGGGACTTTTATTTTAGTTGTTCTCCTTAACTGCAGAGAGGAAATGGCAGTCTGTGGCCTGAAGCCGTTTGGGATTGTGGTGGTGGGGAGGGTAGAAAATTGTTGGGTTCGAGTGACATGTAATAGGACCCGCTTTTGTTTTTCAACATTTTAAAAGCTGCGCTTGGAATTTGCATGACATGTACTCGTGAAAACAAAATGCACGACAGTGTTTAAACCAGTTTACGAGTGATTATCAAAAATGAATGAATACGTGGATAGCTAGCTAGATAGCATTACATAGCTAGCTAGCGAGATTGGAATGAATTGGGTTTACCGTTATTTGTCTCGCAGTGGACAGATTTACATTTCACAGCAGCCAAGTGATGAAAGTAAGAGGAAAGGAAAGACAGAAGTAGAAAAACAAAATACAGCAGTTGCTGCAAAGGCAGCCACTCTCGCGGCGCCATCTTTAAATCAAAAAACAAAGAAAAAACTAAATTATATGACAACACAAAGACACATAGTCATTCATTCTTAAGATAGCTAGCTAGCTAGCGAGATAGCGAAATAGAGATAGCTAGAGAGCGAGCTAGATAGATCGCATTAATCCTAATGAAGATAAAGCAGTAGGGAAAATGGATGGATAAATAGGTAAATAAATAAATACAGTGATACCTTGGCTTACGAACTTAATTGGTTCCCAGGCAGTGTGTAAGACAAAGTGTATCCCAAAAATTAATTACCCATAGGAAACCATTAAAATGAGAATAATCCGTTCCCAAAACATAATTTTCTACTTTCTAATTTTCTAAGCCTTAAAACTACACAAAATGTACCTTATTTTATGTAGAATAAATGTGCTATGGTAGTATAATTAAAGAAATAAACGACTGTATCATAAAGTTCTGGACCAATCACGTGGTTTTAACCGAAGACTGGGGGCGGGGAATAGAGGACAAAAACACTCGGCTGCCATTTTGTTGTTAGAAGAACAAGCTCGTACGCGAACGACACATCACTCATTGAGGCAGCTCCGTGCATGAAAAAAAGTTCGTATGCCATGGTAAAATGTTCATAAATGTAACGTTCGTAAACCGAAAAGTTCGTAAGCCAAGGGGTTTGTCAACCTAGGTATCACTGTCCATAGGTACATAAAAACTAGATAAATATATAAACACAAAAATAGTTTATAATAGAGCACATTTCTGATATAGGTATTCATTTCTGTATAATGGAGTGTCAGAGTGTGCATTGGATACCTGGATTTTGCTGCCTTTGAATCCACATCAACCAAGAGTTGCTTTTTTTCTTTTTCTCGCCGTGTTTATGTCAGTCAGTGATGATGACCTAAACGTCCGCCAACCAGATGGACTGGAGTCCACAGAGGCTGAGCAGGATGACATGACTCTGTGAATATTTGTGGTGGAAGCTTTCACCATCTCCTTCCTCCTCCTCATCCTCTGGGGAGCAAACAAGTCCTGTTCTCCTTCACTGCCTCAAACAAGGTCAAATATATTTCAGGATGAGGTCTGGGAAAGCAGTTGCAAACACACAAGATGTAAAAAAAAAAAAACAACAACAAAATAAAATAGTACCACATGACCCTTTTATTATTTATTTTTCATCAGGAGTGGATAAGAACCCGAACGCAATGACAGGCTGACGGGGGCTTGCTGGGATAAAGTTCAAAGTTCAAATATGGCACTCAGAAGCGGGAAGTGGAAGGATGATCGAGTCACCTCGTGGCAACCACATGTTGGGGATAATGATGAAATAACACGGACGCAATGTGTTCACATTGACATGATTCCATTTTTTTTTTGGTAATTGTTCAGGTGGTTTTTATAAGCTTCCAAAGAGTCCTGCAAAGATGAAGCGTTGGCTTTTGCTTTTACACGTCATGTTGGTATTCCGACATCATGAGGTCATGATTATGTAAGCATGCTCGGAACAGAGGTGACTGATCTGTAAATATATATATATAATATCAAGTGTACAGATGGCTTGAGCGGGCTGTTTGTGGAGCCTGATTGATAGGATATTTTAACCTTGCAGGCTACACTTTGCCTTTGAACTATTAAAGTTGAAACTCTCACTGTCGTCTGCCTGTCTCTTCAATGTTTAAACCACCTCCCCTCACTGCTGCGTTCTTGACCAATCACATGGCTTTAACCGAAGAATAGGTGCGGGGAATAGAGGACAAAAACAGTCAGCTGCCATTTTGTTGTTAGTAGAACGGGCTCGGTAGGTAACGACACATAACTCATTGAGGCAGCTCTGTGTGTATCCCGAAAAAAGTTTGTATGCCAAGGTAAAATTTTCATAAATTTAACATTTGTAAACTGAAAAGTTCGTAAGCCAAGGGGTTCGTAAACTGAGGTATCACTGTATTACAAAGCTGCCAATTGTGAAAGCATGTTACTGTGCACACACAATGATGTTCTGTATCAAAGTATGACAACACAATGAGTGTGGTTGGTGGCAAACGTGGTCACATGAGAATTTTGTGGGACATTTTTAACAGTAACTCGTCAGCGGTTATATTTTGAATAATTCCATCAGGGCATAACACACGCAAAAACAAATCAAACATGTGACAGACATGTTATGACGAAGGAGTCAGATAAGCTAGGAGTGAACTAACTGGTACAATAGCAGTATTCACGTGCAGCGCTGAGGTTTTGTGGTTCAATCAGTCGTCATTGTTGCAGTCCGTACACAGAATTTGATCGCGATCCGGGAAGAACCCGGATCCGACCAATGACACGGAGCAGCGGGAGCACTTGAAGCAGGGCTGGTGCCACTGTCGCTCCTCGAAAGAAATGTATTTGCCATCGCCGAAGCCTGTGAGAGGAGAAATGACAAGTGGTCAGCTAGTGTAAATTTGAGCGCAATCGGACAAAACGCTGGAAATGAGCAGGGATGATGGCGGGAATTGGACTGACCTGTGATGGCCGTGTTGCATCCGGCGCATTTTTTGGCGTAGAGGCTACTGAAGCACTTGACACAGTAAGGATTTTCCCCCTCGGAGGTGAAAGGTTGACCGGCCAGAGTGGTTTTGCAACCTGTGCAGACAAAGCACTCCTTGTGCCATACTTCGTCCCTGTAGGTCACCCCTCCTTTCGTCAGAGCCTGCGGATCAAAAACACTGAGTTCAACTTTGCATTCGATATACAGTGATAACTTGGCTTACGAACTTAATTGGTAGCCAGAGTGTGGAAGGCGGAAATTGTGGATCCCAAAAATTAATTTCCCATAGGAAACCATTAAAATGAGAATAATCCGTTCCCAGGTGGAAGTTGAAACTCTCTGACTGCCGTCTGCCTGTCTCTTTAATGTGTAAACCACCCCCTTCACTGCTGCATTCTTGGCCAATCACGTGGCTTTAACTGAAGACTGAGGGTGGGGAATACAGGACAAAAACAGTCGGCTGCCATTTTGTTGTTAGAAGAACGGGCTCGTTCGTGAACGACACATCACTCATTGAGGCAGCTTCGTGTATGAAAAAAGTTCGTATGCCAAGGTAAAGTTCATATGCCAAGGTAAATTTTCAAAAATTTAATGTTCGTGAACCAAAGAGTTCGTAAGCCAAGGGGTTCGTAAACCGAGGTATCACTGTATTTTCTATTGAATCGAGTCAAGAAGCAAAATTGCGATATAAAGCCACGTTTACCTTCTTGCAATGGCTGCAGCGAGGCGCAAACCTGCCCTCGTAGCACGGCACGCAGTAGTAATTGTTTTGGGCCGGGATGAAAGCTTCGCCGCCGATGGGCTTGCTGCAGTCGTGACATACGAAGCAGTCCTCGTGCCACGTGGAGCCGTCATATTCCAACATCTTGGATCCTGGAACGGAGGAGCCATGGAAATGTTTGCAATGGTTAACTTCTTGTGTCATCGACAGGAATTGAAAATATGACGTAGAGCGCCATTTCCGAATTTGTTCGGGTTTTGTTTTTTCTTGCTTGGGTGCCGAAAAAGCACTGGCCAGACTTCTGGCAATGTTCTTCCCTTCCACAAGGGGGCAGTATTTCCCTTTTTTCATGTTAGTGCTTTGTTCCTGTTGTAAAAGCGCTATATAAACCAATATGTATTGTTGTATGTATTGTATTTTGAACAGCTGCCCTCATTTCAAGCTAATATAACTCGAGACCCATATAATTTAGGAATTAACTCTTTTTTTCTGATGACAAACGAGAGTCTAAGGTTTCTTGCGCTGCATTGAATGTTTATACAGTCGTAAAACTAAAATTCTGTGGGTTCTGGAATTCGAGTGACAATGACAAAAACCCTGGCGCTGGAGTGGACACATTTTTGCACCTGTCTGGCAGTGAATGAGTTAAACCTGTTTTCCGCAGATGCGGCAAGAATGTCTGACTACACTTCACACTTCCTGGTATGAGTTGAACAGTAGATTTGCGGTGCAAAATGCCCAAATTCTAATTAATGGATCCAAAATCGGATGATGAATTCAATACAAAAACGGTATACTTTGTTTGTCTATTCCAGCAACATATAGTGAGAGGTCGTTTTAGCAATTTCTGGCACCTAATGGGTAGGCTAAAACGGAGTTAGACTATTTGAAAAGGTCAACAGCTGATAAGTACATCCCAGGCTGAAGGGGGAAACCACCTACTTGAGTTACAGCGCTGGATTAACCCTCACATAAGCCGCAAGACATCACACAGCCATATGACACCAGCGCAGCTGCCACAGTGTGACATTGCGGCCGCAACCATCTTGTCACATCTAACCTGACAGGCCTCGAATGTAAACAACGCAGCCCCGACATAACTCAAGTGCTTCTTTTCGGTACCCCGCCCCCGAGAGGACAACTTTGTGAGCTCGGCGATGGTGTAGACCAGGGGTGTCAAAGTCATTTTTTGCCGCGGGCCACATTGTAGTTATGGTTTCCTCTCGAGGGCCGTTATGAATTTGGGGAACCCATTAGAATGTTTAAATCCCTTCAAATATTACATATAGAGCACACAGCAAATTAATGAATAACTCGTTTTCAAATCTGAAGTCAAGAATAATGACTTTTATTGTGGTTGACATCCAAAAATATGAAATTTTGGCTCAGATCATCATGGAATTTAACAAGTTTGATTTGCTTTCGCGGGCCGAAAAAAATGATGTGGCGGGACGGATTTGGCCCGCGGGCCTTGACTTTGACACCTGTGGTGTAGACAAACAAGGTGGAGAAAAAAAGCCATCTCACCAGGCATCACCTTCTTGTCGCAGACCACGCACTTGGAAGAGAATTCGTTGCTGTAGCACTCGCTGCACACCAGAGAGTCGTCCTGGTTGGTGAAGGACTCGTCGGCCAGAGAGCGAGTGCAGCGGACGCAGCGAAAACAGTGTTCATGATAGTACCTGTCTTTATAGATGAGCTCCTGGGGGAAGAAAAAGACGAGCGGGTCACCGTGTGTAACTTGTATAACTTTCAATCGCTTGGAGTGAATTTTAAAAGAATGGATTGTTGCATGCGATCATAGAAATATGAGAAGCGTGTTCAGCAATCTGTAACTTAATTATGCCACAATTGCTGCTAATTAAAGGGATACCACAAGGTTTTATGAATCTCAGTTATAGCGCAAAAAAGTGGCACAGTCTAAAAAGTGTAATAAAAGAAGCCTGGCTGAGCCACATCCAATATGGCGACCATTTTGACACGTTCATGTGTCGCCAATGAGGAAATGAGTCCACGTTTCAATTTCACTCATCGATAACCGTATTCTATTAAGCCGACTCATCTAAAAATAAACATATGCATATTTTTTATGATAATATTTCATTTTCACAGTTATTTTATTTTATTTTATGCCTTTTCAACAGTAGCCAAAATGGAACTGTATAGTGCCACTTAGCAGTTTTTTTGACAACGATACTAGTGCAGCGTGTTCTACCGGAAACAAATTCCTTGTGTGTCCTACATACTTGGCAATAAAGATTATTCTGATTCTGATTCTGATTCTGATTTAAGATGATTCTGTTTTGTTCTTGCTTAAGCTCCAGTTCAACAAGAGTTCATGTTGGTCTTTTTGAGCAATGGGCCCTTTGAACAGTGGGGTGAAAAAAAAAAGTATTTTACAGGCGCGGGCTCTTGAATGGAACGAGCGATAGCCGCCGCTATGTCTTGTGAGCAGGCTGGAGGGCCAAAGTAAGCAGCAGGGGGTAATTTACAGTTGCTCCCTCACGGGGGGAGCGTATGATTCATGGGACAATCCTGGCCTTCATGACATCCGTGGGTGTTTTTTTTTCTTTAAAGGCTCCTTTTTTTATGGAACTAAAATGGGGTGTTGCAAGGAGTTGTTAGAAGTAGCAATTAGCTTGTCCTGTTTATTGGTTGACATAATACTGCCTAGTTTGAGGCAATTGGTTTCACAATAGAATTGTGACATTAGTTAAAAGTATATATTACCCATTATTCAACAGAATTTGAAATCATTCCAACATGTCCGACCATGCATTGGAAAAAAACTAAAACAAAATTAAATGTAACAAAGCTCACACAGTAGTTTTGCATAATCCTGTTAAGAGGTTAAAAAAATCGGTAATAATGAGATACAGTGATACCTTGGCTTACGGACTTAATTGGTTCCCAGAGAGAGTCTGGAAGGCAAAAAGTGTGTATCCCAAAAATTAATTTCCCATAGGAAAGCATTAAAATAAGAATAATCTGTTCCCTGGTCTCCAATTTCTACTTTCTAGTTTTCTAAGCCTTAAAACCACACAAACTATACCTTATTTCATGTATAATAAATGTGCAATGGTATTATAATTAAAGAAATAAACTGTACTGTATAATAAAGTCGTTTTATTTACCCTTGTGATGATCGTTGATGCTTGATGGAATGGAGTGGCCAGTTTCATCAGTTTTAAACACTTGATGAGGAACATAACCATCTTTCACCATCTTGAGGAATGATCCCTTGGAGGTGCTTTCTCTGCGATAATTTTACCTTTTTCCTCATCAAACTGCTGCATTCTTGACCAATCACGTGGCTTTAACCGAAGACGCCATTTTGTTTTTGGGAGAACAGCCTCACTCTCTCTCTGTCTGTAACCCCCACCCGCTCACTGCTGCGTTCTTGACCAATAACGTGGCTTTAACCGAAGACTGGCGGCGGGGAATAGAGGACAAAACAGTCGGTCACCATTTTCTGGTTCGCGAACGACACATCACTCATTGTGGCGGCTCCGTGTGTATCCCGAAAAATAGTTTGTATGCCAAGGTAAAATTTTCATAAATGTAACGTTCGTAAACCGAAAAGTTCGTAAGCCAAGGGGTTCGTAAACCGAGGTATCAATGTATATAAAAAGTTACTTACTTTACTATTATGGGTGATTATTTCTTTACATTCTTGACAGGTATTGGCGTACAGGTGGTCATAGCACGGGATGCAGTGAGGGTTATCCTCCACCTGGATGTATTTGCGTCCGTAGAGGGACTCGTGACAGTTCTTGCAGTCGAACCGATCGCTCATGATGTCAAGCCGACCTCCTGCGAAGAAAAATAAATTCACAGTTTAGAAAACAATGTCAGCAGCGTGACAGTAAAAGGGAGGATCGGGGCGAGGGAGTTGGCCAAATTGACTTTGTTTGACCTCCAATTCTTTGGAGGTCGTATTAGCATTGTTAACCACGTTAGCCACCCTCATCGTCTGGCAGTGAATGAGCGAATGGCTGCCGCTACTCACCCTCACAAAAAAAAATCCAGTGACTGTAAAGTGACCATGAGAGTTTTGAAAGGCGCTTAGAAATTACATTTATTATTATTATTATTATTATTATTATTATTATTAACCATCCTTGATGGTTACAAAGTAATTTTAACTGGCAATGAATGAGTGGACACATTTTTGCCAGACGATGTGCAAAAATGTGTCCACTCCTGTGCCAGGGTTTTTGTCATTTTCACTCAAATTGCAGGACCCGGAGAATATAAAGTTTTAGGACTATATAAACATACAATGCAACATAAGAAACCTTAGACTCTCTTCTTTCATCAGAAAAAAAAGAGTTAATTCCTAAGTTATATGTTCCGGAGTTATCTGATCTTGAAATGGGGGCGGCTGTCCAAAATACGATACAATACATACATATTGATTGATATAGAGCTTTAACAACATTTGAAGCTGTAACAAAGCGCTAACATGAACAAAAGGAAAATACTGCCCCCAGTGGAATTGAAAAACATTGCCAGAGGTCTGACCAGTGCTTTATCAGCATCCCTCGCAAGAAAAATCAAAAGCCGAACAAATTCGGGAATGACAGTGAATGAGTGAATGTTGTTCACATATCATTAGGGTCATTATATTTTACGAGACTTAGATATTTTTTTACCCTAATTTGGGCACCATATGGCTTTGTTGCGGCTCGCTGACATCATAAAAGAGGAGATGACCTCGACAAAGTGCAGCTGAGAAACCAAAATTCTACGAAACATTCCTTAGGGAACATGGAATGAACCGTGCGAGACTCCCCCTCTTACTCCCTGAATGGAAGACCGAGTCGAAACAATGACACGACCCAGAGCTCACAAACTAACCCAATGGCCTCATATATTTTTCTTTGCATAAATGTTGTTATGAAAGCGGCTTGAAAGAATCATCATTTATGAAAAACGCTTCCTGCTCTCGAACGCTGACCTTTACGGAAAACGGCGTTCAACAACTTTTAAGGATGCATCTGTTGTGTCAAAGAACTGATCTTTTAACATCTCGTTTACATTCCGCATGTCTGCGCAGACATAAAATCCAGTAAGCGACGTTGCGGCTACTGTATTTGAGATAAACACGCGGGAAAAGATAAACAAGGCTTTCTTCATGTTTTAGAAAGACGTTGGAATGAGGGAATATTATTTGAGAGGAGACTTTTTTAACCCTTTGGTATGTTCGGATTGGTGGTTAAAGACAACCCTCTCTGCTGATAACTGTTTCCTCTGACTGGGTAAAAAAAAAAAAAAAAAAAACCTTCACGGAGTTGTGAAAAAACATCCCATCACATCCTCTCTGTCTGTTTCGTGTCACATGAAGTATTGTGAGCGAGGAAACCCCAGTCCGACTTCCCTCTGAAAATGTCTAAAAATGTCCATTTTCTATTCACAAGGCAAATCAATGGTGCAACACAACAATGACTTTCCTTCCGGACATGGTTTCCTCCCCCCCCCGCACCCCATCTGTCCCTCCTTTATGTTTCTCGTCTTAAGCCACAACAGACGCAAACAATGTGTGGGCAGAAGCTGTTGTGATCAAGAAAGGAGCGTCAGCACAGATCACCGATGCATATGTGGAACGGTCGCGGCTTGGAATTGACGCGGATTTACGTGGGACAGGAGATGTGAGACAATCTCTTTTCATCAATGCTTTATGTTTGCTTTCGACATTTAGCTTGTAGCAGGCGTGCATTTTCCACCATCACATCCTTGATCCATTGGTGAAAAGGATGCTGTGATCCCCTCCTCTTTCATCTAGAACTGCTTCATACTACAAAGAGGGTGTAGAAAGTGCTTAAAATCATATAACTGTCTATCTATTGCATCACATTCTGTGTTATTTAGTTTTGTTGTTGTTGTTGTTTTGACTTCAAGATGGCGCCGCAAGAGTGGCTGCCTTAACAGCAGCGCCTGTATTTTGTTTCTCTACTTCTTTCTTTCCTTTATTCTTACTTTCATCACTTTTCTGCTGTTGAATGTAAATTTCTCCACTGCGAGACTAACCCAATCCAATCTATTTTAAAAAATAGAAACATGTCTCGCGGGATCTGCCACTGAGACGAATCCTGTCTCAAACGTCCCGTCGTGGTTCGCGACAGCAACTTGACAGGTTTGTTACGACTGGAGCCGGGAAATCTACCAACCCCACCGCGCTCCGTTGGGGTCGCCGTTTATTTTCCCAGCGATAGAATTCAGATAATTATTCCATGATGAAAAACCGCTGTCATGCTTAATGACCTGCAATATTCATCAAGCATGTGTTTAAATCTGTGATTTTAGCCTTTATTTGTCGCACAATGGAGAAATGTACATTTCACAGCACCAAAAACAAAATACAGGAGCTGCTGTAAAGGCAGACACTCTCGCGGCGCCATAACAAATAACGTGACAACACAAAAGGCACAAAAAGTTTTCAATCTTTAGCACTTTTCTGCACCGTCTTTTTATGAAGTAGTTTTAGATTAAAGAAGAGAGGATCAAAGCGTCCTTTTCACCAGCGGATCAGGGACGTCATGGTGGAACGTGCACGTCTGCTACAAGCTAAATGTTGAAAGCAAACACAAAGCTGTTGTGTAGCATCCGTTGACTAAAACAGATTGTCTCACATCTCCTGTTCCACGTAAATCCGCTTCAATTCCAAGCCGCGACATTTCAACAAACGCATCGGCGCTCTGTGATGCCACATTTACAGATTGTAAATCAGTCTCGGTACTTTTTTGAAAGGACCGTGGGGTGGTGTCGTTTCTATCCTGAGGGAGACACGCAAATTGGACCACCTTAAATCCGGCACCATCAGCGACCTCCATTTTTAATCCAAAACGATAACGCAAAACTTAAACCTTGGACCACTTCGGGATGTAAATAGCGCATTTCATATCAAGGTATAATTGTTTTCATCTGCGCGGTTCTTGGTTTATGAGCCCATTATCGTTTTGTTTTGTTTTTTTGTCGAAAAATAGCAGCAGCAGCAGAATATCTTTGAACCTTTTCCAACTTGGCTGCAAAATATTATGATATGATGAGGAAATGGTATGAGAACAGAACCTGGACAGAAACTCCAAGCGGTTTTTTTTTTTCTCTTTTCAACAATCGGCGCTTTCTTCTTGAATGTTAACAACCGCCAAATGACCCGGTGCGGTACAGTCAGTAACAAAGTGGAGTTATAATTACCACCCAAAATTCTAATGTTTATTCCCACAGAGGAATAGATATGGAGTGGCTTTAACGGCTTTCTCGGGGCTTAGCACAGTCCAGGTATTGTTTGACTCTCGATTTCCACACCCTTGACTTTGGGGAGGGGGGGGGGGGAGTGAAAGAGAATATTGATGGAAGTGCGTACACAATGCTGGCGTCCCCCATCGAGGAGCCTTGACTGCAGCTTTGGAGGAAAAGTGACACCCACGGGTTTAAAAAGTGCTAACAGTAAAAACAAAGAAACAAAAGCTGCTCTATAGCAGCCATCGGATGACTGCAGAACCTTTCATCCCAAGTACAAAGTCATGTTGTTTGCGGGGCCTTTTGACGCCGCTTATACATGCGCATACAGACAAAAAAAAGATATGGGTAAGACCAATTAAAAACGGCGACTGAAAAAAAAAAATAGGGGAATACAATAATAGTGAAAATGTCCGTTTCTATTTTTAATCAATGAATATGAGACGAGAGCTTGGGTTTAAATGTATTTGGATTGGATGGCCATACAGAAGACAGATGATTGGGCAGTCTTGGCAATTGGAGTAAATTAAATTTCCAATACTAGTACTATTGACTCATTCGCTGCCAGACAACGTGCAAAAAAGTGTCCACTCCAGTGCCAGGGTTTTTGTCATTGTCACTCAAATTGCAGGACCCACAGAATAATTGAGTTTTAGGACTACATAAACATTCAATGCAGCGTAAGAAACCTGTAGATTCTCTTCTTTCATCAGAAAAAAAGACTTGATTCCTAAATTAAATGGGTGTGGAGTTATATGAGCTTGAAATGAGGGTGGATGTCCATAATACAATGTAATACATATAAAGCACTGGTCAGATCTCTGGCAATGTTTTTCTCTCCCACAAGGGGGCAACATTTGCCTTTCGTACAGCCGCCCCCATTTCAAGCTCATATAACTCGAGACCCGTATAACTTAGGTCTGACCTTTTTTTTCTGATGAAAGAAGAGATTCTAAGGTTTCTTACGCCGTATTGAATGTTTATGTCGTCATAAAACTCAATATTCTGTGGGTTCTGCAATTTGAGTGAAAATGACAAAAACCCTGGCACTGGAGTGGACACATTTTTGCACATTTTCTGGCAGTGAATGAGTTAATCTTTCAAAGTTGAGGTATGAGGTCAATTGTCGTTTTTTCCTGAATTGTTTGTCTGTCAAACTCAAATCAAACAATAATCTACAGCAGTGTTTACAGGATACCAAAAGTTCAATTTGTATATTTCATGAAATATATAAGGCTTTAAAGTGTAGCAAAGCATTCAGGAATTTGTTGTTTCTTTGCTTTTTTGTCCGTCTTTTTTAGGTCTTACTATAACACGACAAGTTGTATTTCAAGAAAAGTAACTTTTGAAGGGAAGGAAAATAAGAGGTGAATTCACCCGCAGATCAATGTTGTGTTTTTCTTCGTGCACTCAAATGTTGACAAAGCTCAGCGTGCATATATTATTGTTATTTTTACTATTCTCGCTTGCTTGAGAGTTGAAAAAACGTGCTATAAAAGGTATTCCAAACATTGCCTTTACAGTCGGAAAAAAAATGTTTTATGATGTAGATGATGTGACTTGGACCAGGCTATATATTTTTTGCCTGATTCCGGTTGCTAGGCGAAAGAAATCTTTTTACTGTTCCTGCTGTATGTCATCTTGAAGAAATACTCATATTGGCATGCATTGTTTCGATCATTCGGACAGGATAATATTCATTCATATGAACATTAAATATTCTGGCTCACATTCTCCTCCGCCCGAAATGTAAGAATTGCACAGGAATGCGGCTGCGGTCAAGACATGACAAAATTATGCAGCTCTAAAAAAACAAGTAGGAAAAGAACATTTTTCTTTCCCGCCCCGTTTTATTTCAAGAGCATAACCCAAAGTGTGTGAAAACAAATGACAACTTTTCGGAAAAAGAAATGAAACGCGTGCACAAGTTGCACCCAAATGGCACAAGAACAAGATGTTGGTGTGATGCTGGGTGGAAACTATGAACCTGATGGATGTGTTTTTTTTTTTTTTTCAGGGAGAAAAAGGGGGTTTGTGGGAATCTAGTAGAAGAGAGATGATGTCATTTTAACTCACAACTATGAATTAGCTGTGCGCACAGAGCAGTTCGCATTGAAAGAATAATTCATGTTGTTGAAGAGACTCCTCTTGAGTACTCCATTTCCATATGCTTAAGGAAGGACATCCTTTCGGGTGCATCCCGGATGGTCAGAGTTGACTTCAAAATGCACCCAAAATGTGTTGATGCGATTGGTTTTGCTAACATTTGATGAGATTTTTATGTTAAAAAGATACAAGTGGAAGATGACAAATGATTTTAGCACATTTTAGATTAAGAATGAAAGGTGTCATGATGCCAAAAGAAACATAAAATAATGTTTTTTTTTTGGGTGGATTTTTGATGGGAGAAAGATGTGCATTCATCTCCATTCAAAACAATGTTAAAAACCACACATACATTGACACATCAAGGTTTCAGGATAAAAACAAGCACATGTAGAGATTCAAAGCATCTTCTATCATACTAATCCACAAACTCATCAAAATGTTGGACTTTACCTTTCTTTGCGCATCTGAAGGCAGAGCAGAGCGTTGTTCTTTCTTTTCCCCCGCAAATCTAACCGAGTGTGTGTTGCCCCTGTTGACAAAATGACAACTAATTACAGCCTTTGCGTGGGTTCCTGTGGGGCTCTCTCGCACTGACTTTGGATGCGTAAAAAAAAAAAAAAAAAAAACGCCAAGCATTCCACACAGACACCGCCCCCTTTTTTCGTCCCTTCTCTGAGTGTTCTGCACTCCTGTTGGCTCCGAAGCGGCAGATCGTTTGTGGCAAATGTCGAGATAATTAGACGCATGGAGGGTTGGTGAGAAAAATCAGCTGGCTCCTAACTGCCACTTAAGTGTGTGTTGACTACAATCATTCCATATGGGAGATGGAGGAACATTCCGCAGTAATTATCCCGGCTTCAACTGCCTCTGCGTATCAGTTGCAAACCCCCCCCCCCCATCACCCAACCCTGCCAACTTTGTTGTATTTATTTGGTTTAAACAAACAAGTGTGCCTTGGATTTCTTTATCGGTCTGGGCAGGATGTGTGCAGGTCATGAATGATGCTTCTTCTAATTTAATATGACTGTAGAGCAGCACATGCAGGTGCATTTTGAAAATGCCGAGATGCTGCCATCTTCTGTCTGAACATGCAAATTACTAATACAGTCAAACCTCGGTTTTCGAACGTCTCGGTTCTCATCCCATTCATTTTTCAACCAAAAATGTCATATTTTTTTATTCCCCGTTATACAACCGAAATTTGATTCTCAACCAAACTGAGTGCGTCTGAATGCATCACTCGACTACCATGTGCTTCCTGATACGTCACTTCCTTCGATGTCACGTCTTCCTCATTGTCTCATTGTGACCGACCCATTAATATTGTTTTATTTTTGCGAAAATGCAGACATATTTGGTTAAGATCTCTTGAATAGTATGATTTTAAAGCAAGCAGAGGATGGTTTGAAAAGTTAGTGTGCCCTCCCTGTGTTTGCCCAAAGACAGCTGGGATCGGTGCCAACACGCCCCGTGGCAGAAAGATAGATTTTTATGTACAGATGTTAATGTTGATGTTAAAAATTGGTGAAAATAAAAGTTTGTTTTTATAGAATTTTACACATGACCTGCTCTATTATTAAGTTTATATCCGGTTTATGCGATGAAATAGTTACAAAGTTGTTTTCTAAACTTTGAACGGATTAAGATTCTTTACATTGATTTTAATGGAAAGTGCTGTTTCGGTTTTATTAACAAATCGGTTTTCGAAAAGGTTTCTGAAACGGATTATGGTCGAAAACCGAGGTATCACTGTATTACTCTATGGCTAAATGCAAAATCTTTTCTTAAGGTCATTTTGAATGGACAAGGACAAGTATACTGGAGACACGAGGACTGACATGGCAGCGGAGACATTTCCAAGATGACTAAGGGTAAAAGGTGATGGACTACATGATTGTATTTCAATATTGAGGATCTTAGGAGCATCCTAAAAAGATGAATTGACGATTAAAAGTTAGTTACCACTCACCGTGATGTCAATCTGAAGGAGTCTCAAAGGGTTCCAGTGGCTTTGCGAATTCCAGGACCAAAATGGTTGTTGCAGTGCTGGGGCAAGGGGGTGAAAAAAAAATAGTCACCAAACTAAATATTGACACTTTGAGCACAATTTGGATCTTTTTACTTCGGGGTTTACTCACTTTTGTTGTCGGGCAGTTCAATGTCAACGTATGCGTGGAGTTGAGGGGACAGTAAGATGTAGAAGCTGTACATGAAGTACTTTATCATGTAGCAGTGTCAAGCGTTTTTGAATGTAAAGCTGAAAGATTAGCATGGTTGCTTTTAGCAACCTGAGATAACGCTTAACTTTGACTGTGTTGAGAGCAAAAAAAAAAGGTCATCCATGGACAATTTTGGTCTCAAATTGCTTTTTTCTGATGACCATTTCAAAAAAAGACAACTTAACCGATGAGCTTCAATCAACAAAATATAAATTTCTTTATTAAAAGAAACTATGTACAGTATACAAAAAATAATAATCATGGAACCTTTGGAATTTCCTGTTTGGCATTGGAAAAATATAAAGCCCTTGTATTATTAGGACGTAGCATACATAGAAAAGCAAAGTGCCTGAGGCCCACTTTAGGTTAAATATTAAAAAAAATAAAAGCCGATCCAAATATGTCGCGCTGCAAAGCAAACCGGCTGAGTAGGTACGCGAAGCTAACAGCGTCTTTCAAAGCGATGATTACACTTTTGGACAACATACGCTGTGAGTGCATCACCTGGAATTTTGACAAACCTGGCAACCCACCACAGTGGCACTAAACAAGGCAGCAAAATGGAGGAGAGAGGGTGGGGGGGGGGGGGTTATCGAATGACGCTATTGCGTTTCGAGGCCGTCGCCATTTAGCGCAGCGTATTTCAGGCTGTCGCTGGACGAGTTTGATCTCTTCAAGATGCCACTTTGATTGGAGGCGGCGACTTCGAACACTTCGTCGATGGCTTTTCGGAAACAGTGGAAATTGTACTCGATGAGACCTGCGGGGGAGGGAGATAGGAAGATAGGGATAGCAAGTCCAAGATGGCGCCCGAGTAGGCAGCCGTTAGCAAGTGCTCTCACGAGCGTTGCTTGTTTGCATATGTGGAACTGTCGCAGCTTGGAATTGAAGCGGATTTACATGGGACAGGAGATGTGAGACAATATCGTTCATCAATGGATGCTATAGCTTTGTTTGTTTTCAATATTTAGCTTGTAGCAGACGTGCATATTTCACCATGACGTCCATGATCAACTGGTGAAAAGGAGGCTTTGATCCTCTCCTCTTTCGTCTAGAACTGCTTCATGCAACAAAGAGGGTGCAGAAAGTGCTGAAGATTGAATGACGAAGGTGAATGTGTTGTCATATTATTTTGTTTTTTTTTGTTCTTTTGACTTCAAGATGGCGCCGCGAGAGTGGCTACCTTTCCAGCAGCTCCTGTATTTAGTTTTTCTACTTCTTCCTTTCCTTTCCATAACGTTGCTGCTGTGAAATGTAAATTTCTCCACTGCGAGACTAATAAAGGTAAATCCAATCAAATATGCTAACAGCCCAAAGTTATTATCCCGCAAAACGGAATACACAAAACATTTTACATACCTTTCCTCTCAAAACTCTCCTCTCTGAGGATACAAACGAGCGCGAGGAACTTTGTGACCTCTTTCAAATAAAGCACCGTGGTGTTGTTCAGCTTGATGATGGCTAAAGACTCCTTATCGTAGGCGCAGCCGCTGCCGTCTTCCAGAAGCCTGCCGAGGGATAATAAATGTGTCACACATGAGGAAGAAATGAGGATCACGGCGAATTTATACGTTACCCGTAAATGCAGGAGACGTCGATGACCACGTCGATCATGTCGCAGCAGAGCTCATAGGACTGCATGTCCACAGGCGAGCTGTCCGTGGCGATGTAAATCTTGCTGACGACATCAAACAGGAAGGCCTTTTCAATCCCGGAATGCTAGCGACACAAGAATGGCCCCGTTGTACTTTTTTTTCCATATTAAAAAAAAAAAAAAACAGGATTAAGGTGAAGGGAGCGTACAGATATAAAAATGTTTAGGAGGTTCTCCAAAGTTGGCAATTGAGGGATGAGCTTCTGGACTACTTTGCTGAAGGCCTCAAAAATGGAGTGGTCGTAGATGCTGGTCAAGTAGAAGCTGAGGGCGGAACGGAAAGACATTTAAAACACCAAACAAGCCTGCAAAAAAAAATAATATTAAATCGGCTTGCCTGCTTGATCCATTCCCTTCATTATTAATATTCTCTATGTACCATTTGTCAAGACAAGGGCACAGAAAAATCCTAATGGACCCTCCGCACCCTGCTCACCACGTATTCCAGCTACTTCCTTTATAAAGCTTCTTCCTCAGTCACCATTAAGTCTCTAAACAGTAATCCAAATATAACCGTATTGTGGCTCTTTGCAATTTTGCACAACCCTGTGGAACAGCATTTTTTAAAGCCAAGCTGATCCAGCAACTTTAAAAAAAAAAAAAAAAAAAAAAACGAGTAGAGCCATAAGCAGAGCTTCTAACTTTCAACCTTCCTGTTTCCCTATCACCCCTTGCCTTCCCTTCGCTGCGTCAGCAGCAAATAACCGCCAGCTAAGCACTTTTTAAGTTTACTTTCTTAGCAGCAATGGATGAAAGGAATCATTCGGCAAGCCAACAAGCAAAATAACTGGATAGGAGTTTCACCTGAGCAACTTTACCGTAAAGCAGCAGTCGTCTTATCGTCCATCGCCTACCTGAGGTGGACTTTCTCGAGGCTGGCGTCAGTGAGGTCATCTTTAGTTCGCTGATGAATATCTCTTTGCGTTTCGATTTTGTGATCGTCGGAAAGGCCGTCAACTTTATGGATGAACACCTCAAAGTTGATATCAGGATTGACTTTGTAGGCCCTCGACACAGTCACTTGGAGCTTTTCAAGAGCCTCCATGTAATCATCCTAAGAACAGTCGAGAAAGGAAACGCGGATTTATTTGAGCCTAGTCACTCAAGATTTCATCATATCTCACCTGAGCGTCAATGACAAAAATCAATGCGCCCGTTCCATTGAAGATCATCTCACTGTCAAATGTCGGATCACAGAAGTCCACTTGGCCCGGAAAGTCCCAGATTTGAAAGTTGACAAAGGAGCTGCTGGAGATGTCGTCCTTGTAAATTTTGTTGGTACTCTCCAGAAACAAAGTCTCATTCGGAGACATTTTGTGGAAAACCACCTAAGAAAAAAAAAGATGTCGTTCGTCAATTGAATCAAAGGTAACCTTTGTTCAGTCAAATGTGTGCTTTTCAGAGGCTTCCATTTGAATACTGAACTACAGTACAAAAAAAAATCTAAAAAGGTTTGCTTAGTTTTATTTGAAGCTGTATATACATTGCATATATATATTTAACCAAATAAAATATTGAATAAGTGGGAATATGCCACAAAATGGCGTTTTTTGTTTAAAATATTTCAAAATGGCACTTGGGTGATCTTCATACTGTATAATCACCAACACCTGTTTCCAATTAAATTTTTAATATTTCGAAATGATACAAGACGCTGCGTGATTTATTAAAACAACAAAACAAAAGTCGTTTTAACCTAAATATATCGTGGATAAAATCTGAATTGACCTTCTGAATGGACGACTTTCCACTGCGCCGCCGTCCCATCAGCAGGATCCTTGGCTGGTCAGCTGACACGGGGTTCTCCTCCATGTCTCCTTCCTCCAGCCCGTATCCAAAACTTTTAGGGAACGAGCCTACGGTATCGTAACTCCCGGTTAACGTTGGCTCTTCGAACTCTCTCGACATTGTGGACCTTGCCGAATAACCCAAAAACCACTTGGACGACCCCCCAAACTCACCGGAATGTGAGCAGTTATTCAACTGGCTCAACGATCCGACGAGGAATGATGTCGATTATGTTCTGCGCGAGCTAGCATGGCAAGCTAACTTAGACGACACACTTTGTCCGTTGAAAATGTGTTAACATCACATGAAATCGAATTATATCTTCTTGGTGTGCTAAGTGAAAATTGACCGACGTATTAAAGTGTCACTATGTCATAAAAAGTCAAATGAATACGGGCTAAAGTTCAGCTACACAAAACCAGTCACAAGTCTGGCTACTTCGGCTGCGGGACTCCGCCCCTTCGCTCTGATTGGCTGGTTAAGCTGTCCGTTGTCATCTGACATTAAAATATCGGAAGACTTGAACGGTGAGTGTCGATTAAGCACACAATGTGATATCTGCATTCTTAAATGTTGTTTGATCATCGTTAATCACATTTTATTCGCTTTGGTTATGATTGTGTGCATATGAGGGGGGGAGTGACGAGCAAGTTTGTCCAATTTGCGACTGTGCGACGAACAACCGAGGCACATCGAAAACCACAAACTAAACGGCCACAACGTGTGCATTTGGTGAACCACAGATAAAGTCAACTTGATATCACCACGTTTGACTGATATCTCATCGCATTACTGGGCCTTGACAAATTATTTTTAACCACATTGCACACAGGCAAAAAGAACGTCACATGTTAAATCTCACGATTTGGTCGGGAGACTCCCGATTTTGACCACAATACTCACATTATAAAGCAACTATTGGCACAATACAGACAGTTAATTTGTAAGGTGAAACAAAAGAAAATGTAAAAACAAAATACATGTTATACTTATTGAATGTATAAATAAACAATGAAAGCGTTTTGTTTTATTTGCTTCGAATGTACTTTTCTGGAGCTCACATTATACCGTATTAACACGCACCACAGTCGTGAGTACGAAAATCTCCCGATTTTTGTTTTCTGAAACGTAACATGTATGACGTCACAGAATACACTGTAATAACATCGAAACGATGATGCTGATGAAACCTAGCTGTGTTTAGTTTAAGTACTGTATATTAATTGTATATTCTATCATCTCATGGGAGACCATTTGATATTCTACTTGTCACAATAGGTCTTCGCCATAGATAGGTGAATATTCATGATGTATATCATTGTTTGACCCAATCGCGATGGGAAAATACCGATCTAATTAATTAATTCCAGGTTCCAAGATGACACTTGGTTTGCTGTGGGCCCTCCTGGTTGCTCCAGTGGTGCTGGTTGCAAGCAGGCCGGCTCAAAGTTCCAGCAATGGGACAGTACCTCTCGTTATGTGGCATGGGATGGGTGAGGACAGTATTCAAATTGTGTTGTAAACAATACAAAATGTGTATGTAGAGTTGTATTAGATGCTTGAGAATGGAGAAATGTGCTGGTGATCATTTTTAACATGATAGAGAATTATAGAGGTGTTTCTATAGATGGTGGATAGATGGATGCAATTGATTCACTTTGTCTGATGGGGAAAAAAAAGAGAATATATCACAGTCGTCTCATTTAGATTTGCAGTTTAGATTTTTTTGTATGGGAATTCTTCCTGTGTCCAGGTGACAATTGCTGCAATCCGCTCAGCATGGGAGCAATAAAGAAAATGATCCAGAAGGAGATTCCAGGAATTTATGTGCTTTCATTAATGATTGGCAGTAATATTGCACAGGTACCGTTCTTTCATTTTCAATTTTACTTTTAACTCATTCACCGTCATTCACAAATTTATTCAGGAATTAAAAATATGACATAAAGAGCCATTCCCGAATTAGTTTTTTTCATGCTTGGGTGATGTCATGTAATATTTCGCACACAGGACACCACAAATGGATTCTTCATGAACGTCAATGAGCAGGTCTCATTGGTGTGCAGTCAGCTGGCCAGTGACCCTCATTTAAAGGGAGGATATAACGCCATGGGATTCTCACAAGGGGGCCAATTTCTGTATGTAACTACTCAGTAGACATTTTTTCCGCACCACATAATACACGCTCCCCAGCTTACGAACGAGATACATTCCGAGCGGTCGTTCGTAAGTTGAATTTGTTTGTAAGTTGCTTCAGTGCTATATTTTGTATGGAATGTATGTTGAAGTCAAACACTGAACGGGGAAGTATTAAACACAGATGCTCTAACAGTCATAAAATAAATTCGCACCTACTGTAGTACGACGACATATATTCCTGGGTCTTCGGGAAGCCATTACTGAAGCTGCTGCAGTAATGACGTGCCAGCAGCTATTACTTTTTGTTATGCATCACATCCTCCTGGAGCGTCAACTGTGAAAAAAGGCGCGCAATACAAAATCCAGCCTCTCCGTCCGAACATTTTTTGGACATACCGTACCCGCAAAAATATCCGTGTGTACCATTATTCGTAACTAGAATGTTCTTAATTTAGGGAATGTCTGTAAATTGCTTCCATTGTGCAGGAGAGCCGTGGCACAGCGATGCCCTTTCCCACCGATGAAGACGTTAATCTCTGTCGGCGGCCAGCAACAAGGTAGGAAAAATCCACCACAGTCGATTCATTTGTTCATACCAAACACATGTACGGTGAGTAACGTTCGCGGCGGCGACGTTATGTACAACCCTCAGGTGTGTACGGCCTGCCTAAATGTCCAGGGGAGTCATCCCATGTCTGCGACATCATCCGAAAAGCCCTCAACACCGAAGCTTACGCCGACGTGGTTCAGAAACAGTAAAATGTCTTCATTCTTGCATTGTGACATCCACGTGACACATTAAAGCAAACATTTAAAGCCGCTTTGTGACCAGATTACCCCCCCCCCCCCACCCCCAGTCTAGTGCAGGCCCAGTACTGGCATGACCCTTTAAACGATGACCTATACAAGAAACGGAGTCTTTTCCTGGCGGATATCAACCAAGAGCGGGTTAGTTACGTCGATTGCAAAGTAGCAAATGAATCAAACGTTATGACTCTAATTCTGCTTTAAAAAGGTTTTAAACGAGACCTACAAGAAAAATCTGCAGATGCTGGATACATTTGTCATGGTGAAGTTTCTGCACGACACAGTGGTGGATCCTGTCGATACGGAGGTGAGCTAACCCAACGACACGTCGATCGTTCAGCTGTCATCTGTACTTCTTTGAAGGTATCGGATCTTTCGCTCCTCATCCGAAAAGCTTCATCAGCTAACTAAAATGGTGCTGGTAGCTCTGCCACGATATATAAATCCCTAATAATACATTTCATTTCTAAGTGCCTTTCAATAGGTCACTTTACAGTCACAGGATAATTTTTTTCTGTGGGTGAGCAGCGGCAGCCACACGTGCCAGCGTTCACTCAATCCGGAAGTAACTCAAATAGATAGAAATCTATATAGATAGC
This sequence comes from Hippocampus bargibanti, assembly GCF_051943395.1. Lineage (NCBI taxonomy): Eukaryota > Metazoa > Chordata > Actinopteri > Syngnathiformes > Syngnathidae > Hippocampus > Hippocampus bargibanti. The sequence goes on along the minus strand of NC_142753.1, from coordinate 8,447,310 downwards.
TAATGGACAGAGGGGGCCAGTTCTCTGCTCTGATCAGAGCATATAGTTACCAGCACAACTTTAGTTAGCTGACGAAGCTTCTCGGATGAGTGAGAGGTCCGACACCTTCAAAATAGTACAGATGACGGCTGAAGAAACATTTTCACTCCTGTACGACTGAGAGCTTAGACAAACGTCCCCTCGTTTTGTTTTTGGCACTCATAAACCTCAACTTTTTCCTTTCTGAAAGTGGTTTGGATTCTTGAAAACGGGTCAAGCCAAAGAGACCGAAACGCTGCAGGAGAGTATTCTCTACAAAGAGGTGTGTTAGCGCACACGCAAGGTCACGTGAGCTGTTTTTGCATACGTACGTATGTAATAAAAATTAAAAATGTTTTTCCTAACGTAGGATCGCCTGGGCCTGGCTGCGATGGACAAGGCGGGAAAACTGATTTTTCTTGCAACAGATGGAGATCATCTTCAGTTTACTCGGGAATGGTTCAATGCAAACCTGCTGCCTTACTTGCGCTAAGGAAAACTAAAAAAGGGGGCAGGGAAATACCCCCATCACTGCACTGATCAGTCGCCCACTGGAAATTGTAACAAAAAATCCTATTCCTTTTTTTATTCAGTTAAAATCAATAGTTTTGGAATTTTAAGAACCTTTTTTTTTTTAATTAAAAAGTTGCTGTTGACATGCGCGCCTACTGGGATGCATCTGGGCCGCTCCCTTGCGCCTTTTCCGCATTTTACAGCCACTGGTGCAACTTTGTAACTCCACTGAGCCAGTACTGGGGCAAGCCTTTTACGATTGGCACATATTGCTACATGACCAACACCACTTATGACATACTTCTGTTAAAATAGCTTAAAAAAAAACACCATTTATTTAAAGGACAACCGACGCCTCTGGACAAGTTGTGTCCATAATTTGTAAAATCACTTCAACTTCTACTGCTGAGCGTATTTTACAAAGATTCCACGGCATATAGCTATATTTTACGTTTTAAGACTCACGCTGAATATTCAGGATCAAGTTGTTTTCGAGTTGGTGTATGAGTGCGTACGTTACGTCACTGAAGGAACGCCCCTGACAGAGAAAGCGACACACAATGCATTTTAGGTACTTTTTTCATCTGAAAACATCGTGTTGATCAGTGTTGATGGTGAATGATGCGATGGTGAATCGTTGTGTGTTGCACTGAGACTACTATTTGATACTAGTTGACACAAATTACCAACAGAAAAATCAGCCCATTTCCAACGACGGTCAGGCGCCATCTTGTGCATTTTCGGGGACGCTACATTGGAGTCCAGACGCCTCAAAATGAGACGGATGGACTTCTTCAATCGATTGCAAACATGTATGCTTTCCTCTTCAGAACTATTTGAATCATATTCATAACTGGATGAGTAACAAGAAAGCATCTTCTCCGAATCTGAAGCCATTGTTTTGATTCTAGAGCAAGGCAAGACGTCCTAGTGTAACATCACGAACAAGGAGGCGGGACCTTCTGAGGTCATTTTGAAGTCGTTTTGGGACACTAACTTATTTTTATTGGTGTTGCATTTGACTAAAAATATCAGCCCGCGTGTTTTGGGTATTTTAGATGCTATAAAACGTTTTTCTGATGTCAGGAAATAAAAAAATGGTGTCGGTTGTCCTTTAAATTGTTGATATTAGAAAAATAGATTTTACTCAAATAATGTTTTTTCATGCTCCAATGAATGTAATTTTGGTTTATTTCAATCAGTTTTACATACTTAGTTCGATCTAGTTAAATCGGGGTCCATCCATTTTAGAATTAGTCCCCAGATGCATCCCTGCGCCTACATCCAAAACAAACAAGAGGATATTATTGCAACATTTTTAATGATCTCTCCAGTACGAATGAGCAATAATATTGATTGTGAAACCAACTCCCTCCCCACAACAAAAAAAGACAATATAAAATGGCGGCGCCAATAAGACTTGAGATATCCAACGTCATTTTCAAGGCTATGTTTGCCCATTTGTCTCCATATTAGCCCGTCGCTAATAAAGTCATATTCAATTCTACATCGCTCCTATATGAATATTTTTCATCCCTCTTTCCATGGAATGTCTGACACTTTGGGAATGTGTACATAAGAACGCATAAGTGTGATCGAGTTTGTATTTAAATGAACCGCGTGATGAAAACTTTCCATTCGATATCTTGCCTGATTTCACTCCTAATCAACATTTTAGAATATTTAATCAACAATTATGATTTTTTTTCTTCACAAGGACTGAATGAAATTGCATATTAATGAACAGATACCTACCATTAGGCGGGGGTGGGGGGGGGGGGGGTTCTCCTTAGCCACTAAAGAGATAATTAGTGCATTAAGCATCCTGATAATCATGGCTGCAGAGGCGATATCCACCTAGCTAATAATCGAGTACAGTATTATCCGGATAAATCTACAGATATAATTGGCAAAAGTGCTCCCTGCTGATTGGCTGCGAGGAAAGCTTGAGATAAACATAAGCAGTCCTCATTGGCTGTGGGAAAAGAGCATGAAAGCTCTTGATAGGCCAAGGAGATGAAGTGGGGAGGGGAGAAGAAGAAAAAAAACCAAACGCATGACGTTTTTCAATTCTCGACTCTACAGCGCGCGTGTTAGCTAGTGAGTCATCACTCAGGTGGGCTTGGTGAAATGTGAGAAAAGGGCGTGGGAGGGTTGGGGGCGCGTGGTGTCGAGAAAAGGTCACCCCCCCCCCCCTGATCTATCCCGCGATCTCCGTCGATGAGGTGACGAGCTTCGCGCCGTCCCAAATTGTCTTGAACTGCTCGGGTACCGGGAATTCCGACTGTGGATCACAATGATAAAAGTCATCGCAATGATAAAAGTCACTCTAAAAATCTCCTATCGATCGATAATATTGATCAGCGCAGTCAGGAAAGTCATGTTGGGATGGGATACTCACATATTCTCCATCCTGGCCAGGCACCAAAATGTTCATTTCTGAGCTTTTAGCGCTGATGATCTCACATTCCAGTGACTTTTGGCTCAGGTACACGTGGCAACCGTCCGTCTTGTTGATGGAGATGGTGGGAACCCGACCGATAACCTGCGCGTGATAGCCCGTTTTATTATTTTGTTTAAAAAAAAAAAAAACGCTCCCGAAAAACACATTTGATCAAACGTTACACTTTTTAACTCATTCACTGCCAGACGATGTGCAACAATGTGTCTTCTCCAGTGCCAGGGTTTTTGTCACTGTCACTTGAATATTGAGTTTTAGGACGACATAAACATTCAATACAGTGTTAGAAACCTTAGGAATTAACTCTTCTTTCATTGAAAAAAAAGTTAATTACTAAGTTATAAGAGTCTGTAGTTATCTGAGCTTGAAATGGCGGCGGCTGTACAAAATACAATATGATACAATACGTACAAGTTAATTTCTAAGTTATATGAGTCTGGAGTTATCGGAGCTTGAAATGGAGGCAGCTGTACAAAATACAATATGATACAATACGTACAAGTTAATTTCTAAGTTATATGAGTCTGGAGTTATCGGAGCTTGAAATGGGGGCGGCTGTACAAAATACAATACATACAAGAGTTAATTCCTAAATTATGAGTCTGGAGTTATCTGAGCTTGAAATGGGGGTGGCTGTCCAAAATACAATAATAATAATAATCCATTTCATTTATAAGCGCCTTTCAAAACTCATGGTCACTTTACAGTCAGGAGATCAGTTTTTCTGTGGGTGAGCAGCGGCAGCCACACGCCAGCGTTCACTCAACCCAGAAGTAATTCAAATACATAGCAAGCTCGCCAGCTAGATAGCCAATAGATAGCTATATAACTAATAGATAGCCAGCCAGATAGCTAGCTAGCCAGCCAGTTAGCAAATAGATAGCTAATAAATAGACAGCTACATCACACTTTGACAAAAGCTGAAGTTGTAACTAAGCGCTAACATTGACAAAAGGCAAACGCTGCCCCCTCGTAGAAAAAAACATTGCCAGAGGTCTAACCAGCGCTTTATCAGCACCCCCCCGCCCTACCAGCGAATGAGTTAAAACACTGCGGGTCATATACACACCTGGACTTTGACATCCCTGCAGTTGATGATGTCAACGATGCCCACGACGTCATCAAACACCAGGCCCATTTTCTTACAATTATCTAGCAGGGGGGGGGGAATAACCCTGGTTGGTATTGACAATACTGACATGACCTTTTGAAATCGCGCCAAACCGGTTCTTACCGATCGTAATGGAGTTGAGTTTGCCTTTGACCTGCAGGGTGCTGTTGTTACACTTGAACGCGTAAACCACTTGCTTGAGCTCCGTGTCGCTGATCACCAGGCCTTGCGCACCTTCTTGGTTCTCCTGCGGAGTGAGTACGCGCAGAAATAATTACGTTTTGTAGCCTTGTCTCAGTTTGGTTTGGGACGAGGGCGGGGCAACTACGTACCACTTTCCATTTCTTGCCATCCAGCTCCAAAACGGGGGGTGCGCTACGTGTCGCGGCAGCCGACGGAGCGGTTCGGAGGGAAGGACCAGTGAATGGTTTCGGTCCGGTACGTACGGGAGCAGCCTGACTCCTGAGTCCGGGATTCTTGTGGGTCTTCTCATCATCCTTAACGTGCCTTAAGCCTGGAAAAGGGAGAAACCGTGGTATACAAGACTTCAACATTGTTGTCATTTCAGGACGCAAGGAAATAACTTGATTGAAATGATGATAAGCAATGTGTTCAGTACACTAGAATTTGGTTATGGCGGCGCAGAAATTAAGTGGTACACCCTTCGAAACGTCTGACAGAAAATTTGCTTGGTTTATTTTCATTTTAGTTCCTTTATTATGCTCATTCTCATCATCCCACAACGCCAATATTACATTCTGTATAGCAGTGATTTTATACATACATACACACACACATTCCTGTTTCAATGGTTTTGTGAAGTCTGGATAACTCCAGTTAAGGGGTGAGGACCACCGTTGCTGATAATTTTAAAGAACTAGTGTTCCATTTGAACACTCAATGTCACCCCATTTCCCACTTCAAATTCTTTAAAAACAAAGAAATAAGTGGACTTGAAACTGAAATAACAGCAGGTGTGGTTTCTGAATGGCTACATTCAAAGTCCTCACCCCTGTAATAAATTGTTAAAATATTGTTTTACTTTTTGTGGTATGAACTTTTTCCTGTCATCAAACACGCACACACACACACATAAACACATAACAGTGAGTAAAAACTGTGTGTGTATCCAAGTGAAATGAAAACACAGACCAAAAAAAAAATCATTTTGGGTGAATTTGTGAGGACCTCTCTCTGAAACTAACAGATGCATGTATAGACCTTCTAGAAGCCTGTAGAATGAAAAACTTGTGAGGACTGGCAAAAATGTCCTCACGACGTATCGTACAAAACGTTAGTGGTCCTCACAAGACTAGTCATACTAACACACTATATATATATATATATATATATATATATATATATATATATATATATATATATATATATATATATATATATACACACACACACACACACAGTGATACCTCAGCTTACAAACTTAATTGGTTCCCAGAAAGTGTGTGCAAGGCGAAAAGTTTGTTTGTATATATATATATATATATATATATATATATATATATATATATATATATATATATATATATATATATACAGTAAAGTCTCGTTATATCGATATTCTCGGGAGTTGGAGAAAATATCGATATAACCAGACTATCGATATATCTGATCCTGCGGCATGTAAATTTTCTCCTTGCGTTCATAGAAATAGTATCGTAATAAGCAGTACTATCGATATAACCGGTATCGATATAACAAGACTTTACTCTATATATTATACACAGACTACTTCAAAATAGACACAAATTGGCGTTTCGTGTTTATTATGTTTAAGTCATATTATATATGTATATAATACATGCACACATACGCATATACATATACACACACACACACACGGCCCGGTTTACCCCTGGTGATGTTGGCGCCCTGATTGATGGCGTCAAACAAGGCAGTCCGATTGAGGGAGTCGCTGTCTCCGTGCTCGGAGGAGCCGCCGAGGTCCGCTGGAGGCGGCGGAGGTGGTCCGGGAGGGGGTGGGGGCGGAGGAGCGCCGGCGCTAGGCTTGCTTGGAGGGGCTGCGGAGGCCGAAGCCACTGGGCCCTAGAGATGAAATGGAGTTTTAGAAACAAAGCATTTGTAGCAATAATTGTTGAGTCTTAAGTGAAATGGTGCTTACGGTCTTGCTCCAGGACAAACCGGTGGTGTGATATTGCTTGATGTAATTCTGCAACTCGGTCCAGATGGCCAAGTAGGAGCGCACCCAATCCACGTGTGTCTTGTCTCTTTTAACAGAACAAAAAAAATGGGATGAAAATGGCTCCTTTAACTTTCTACAAAGCACCAGAAATGCTTTTAGTATGTTACCGGATGATGAAGAATAAGAAGTTATCTTATTTAAAAAATTCATGCTGTTATATGCTTAGTCAACATGTGTGACTCAAATACACAATTGAAGCACAGACAACCTGGGGTTAATCTGAGGTCAACAGACACAGCAAGTTAAACTGTCATCTTCATCTAGGACAGGGTTGTCAAAGTCATTTTTTTGCCGCGGGCCACATTGTAGTTATGGTTTCCTCTTGCGGGCCGTTATGAATTTGGGGAACCCATTAGAATGTTTAAATCCCTTCAAATATTACATATAGAGCACACAGCAAATTAATGAATAACTCGTTTTCAAATCAGAAGTCAAGAATAATGACTTTTATTGTGGTTGACATCCAAAAATATGAAATTTTGGCTCAGATTTTAGCAATCATCATGGAATTTAACAAGTTTGATTTGCTTTCGCGGGCCGAAAAAAAAATGATGTGGCGGGCCGGATTTGGCCCGCGGGCCTTGACTTTGACACCTGTGATCTAGGAGATCTGGCCTTGGACAGAATTTAGGACTTGGGAAACTCCTTTATCACCGAAGCAATTTACGACTTGAAACTCCTTCACAGGAAGAGCTCATTAGCCAGGTTACAAATTTATCAGTTCACGGAAAAGATAATGTTTTATTGCTTACAGCTGTTCGTGCTTACAACACAAGAGGTGTGGTATTCTAATCAAGAAAACTATGTTTTACTAATGTATCACTTAAATTTGCAGATACTCTCAATAAATAGCTTGGCAGAGGGCTGCAGAATTCAGACGTCTGTCATGAATGGCTGCGTCTCCTGCCGGCAGTACGGACAATCGTTCTGGGTTCGAGTCTTTGTCCACAGTGTCCGATCGAACATCTCTGACACCGCAGAACCCAATATCGGAGAAATTACTATTTTTTTAATTACTTTTCCTTATACTCCTTGAGTACACGGTTGGTGTAGAACATGGCGGCATCCTGCATCTCTTTCACGTAGGGTCCTGGCTTTGGGGCCTAAGACAGAAAACATGGATGACACAACTTCAATTCAAATTCAAACACGATGCTGAATACACATGAAAAGCATGCAAGAAATCTCACCACGGCGACCCATCCCAGTGCGGGCACGCTCTCGCTGATGGCGGAGAGATGGTGGAAATGGGGGGAAGTGCGCTTCTGCTCGCGGAACGCCTGCACCTGCTCGATGACTTGGCACACAGGCCGCAGGAGGGCGCTTAAAACATCCTGAGCGAAATGAAAACGGCCATGAAAAACTACACAAACTTCAATATTTAGCCACTCTGGTGACGCCGATGTCATAATATAGCAAATGAAAACATTTCAAAACACGAGCGACATACATCCGATGGCTTCTGCGCAGCGGAGGCTGTTACGATGACTTGTCGCTGACTGGAGAATGCCTGCTTCATCATTTCTGCCTGCGAGAAAAACAAGAAGCCAAAAAGTCAAATAAACAGACACTCCCCTTACAAACGAGATACAGTGAGACCTCAACTTACAAAAACCTTAACTTACAAACTTTTCGTCTTACAAACGTCAAATTTATGAAAATTAAACCTTATAATAAGCACTATTTTCATAATACACACCCACCACGGCTGGCGGAGTGATCTTCGGCGGAAGCACACGACCGAACAGCACCAGAGGTTTAGTTACCAACAGTCCTTATGGAAGGTGACTCTCCTTCCATAAGCCATCAACGACCATCAAAAAGGTAAATACAACTTTATTTTACAGCAGTTTATTTCTTTAATTACAGTCCTCATGTAAAGCGCCTCTCTTTCCAAACAGCAATTCCCTTTGACCTTCAACCTCCAACGCCATTCCATCAAGCCATAAATGACCATTACAAAATGTAAATTAAGTGACTTTATGATAAAATGCAGTGTATTTCTTCCATTACAATACAATAGCACATGTATTATACATGGAATAAGGTATGTTGTGTGTAGTTTTAAGGCTTATTTAGTTGAAAAGTATATTTTATGGAAACCCGGGAATGGATTATTCCCATTTTAATGGTTTCCTATGGGAAAATGTTTTTTTGAGATACGCACTTTTCGCCTTACACACTCTGTCTGGGTGTCTGGGAACCAATTAAGTTCGTAAGTTGAGGTCTCACTATACGTTCTGAACGGTCGTTCGTAAGTTGAATTCATTCGTAAGTTGAGTCATTGCTATAATTTATATGGAATGTATGTTTAAGGTTTATATACATATGTTTAAGACTTATATAAGTAACCTAAAGCCATAAAAGATATGCTGTATAACGATACGTACATGTACAACTGAAGCGAATACTACATATGTTACAACAAAAAAGTAGGATTTCGAGAGCTAACGAGAGGCGTGACAGGTTACGTACATGTTTCAGGACATCACCTCCGATCTGCTGACTGTGGCTGTAATATTGATTCACGGGACCACTGATGAGTTCATTGAAGGCCTCCACGAAGGCTGGTACAGCTGGCAAAAAAAAAAGCGTAGTGGAAGAGCATTACAATTTAACACATTCACTGCCAGACATGTCCAAAAATGTGTCCACTCCAGTGCCAGTTTTTTTTTGTCATTGTCACTTGAATTCCAGAACCCACAGAATATTGAGTTTTAGGACTACATAAACATTCAATGCAGTGTAAAAAACCTTAGACTCTCTTGTGTTATCAGGAAAAAAAAGAATTCCTAAATTATATGGGTGTGGAGTTATAAGAGCTTGAAATGAGGGCGGCTGTCCAAAGTCCAATGTATTAGACGCTCCCCAACTTACGAACGAGATATGTTCCGAACGGTCGGTCGTAAGGTGAATTTGTAAGTTGCTTCAGTGCTATATTTTGTATGGAATGTATGTTTAAGGCTTATATAAGTATGATTAACGCTTGTATAAGTAACCTGTATTGATTGGTTTGTACTAAAAAACAAACTTAATAAAATATATGCTCTATAAAGATGTGTACAACTGGAGAGAACACTACATATGTTACTACACAAATGTTCATATGTACCATTGCTCATAAGTCGAATGTTTGTAATTAGGGGAGTGTATGTCCATACATATTGGTTTATATAGCGCTTTAACAACAGCTGAAGCTGGAACAAAGCGCTAACATGGGAAAAAAAGGAAATGCTGCCCCCTCGTGGAAGGGAAAAAAACATTAACGGAGGCCATGGCCAACGCTTTATCGACACACAAACACGAAAAAACACGAACAAATTCGTGAATGGCGCTCTACGTCATATTTTCAATTCCTGAATAGATTTGTGAATGGCAGTGAATGAGTTGATAGCTTTGTTAGATCATTAACAACTAAAACATGACTTGGGGTCGTGGGGGGGTCACATTAATGTTTATTACTACCGCAAACACTATAGCATGTTAATATTGTCTTACACACATCACACAAGACTGAAATATTTAAGCTTGTCATCTTAAAAAAAAAAAAAACATACAAATAATTTACCTCCACCACCAGAACCGTCGTTGCTGTCACCAGGGCCCGACATGGCCTCCAGACGGCCCACGGCCAACTCCAGCCTCTGCACCAGATTCGCCAGCTCTGCCATACCTAACGGATTAGAAGCGATTAGGGAATGTCGCCCAATGAGGATGAGGTGACACCAATGTGGAGGGATGCCAGATTGGAAGCAGAGCTCGAAGGCTTTTCCCAAAACACCTTTGGATTGGATTGGATGTACCTTTATTCGTCTCTCAGTGGAGAAATTTACATTTCACAGCAGCAAAGTTATGAAATTGCCAATAAATAAATACAAAAGCCAAACAATTGCCATATTCTTAAACAGACAATTTAGAACGACAAAGCCGATGTGCAAAATGACAATTACAATGATACCTTAGCTTACGAACTTAATTGGTTCCCAGACAGAGTGTGTAAGGCGAAAAGTGTGTATCCCAAAAAATAATTTCCCATAGGAAACCATTAAAATGAGAATAATCCGTTCCCAGGTCCCCATAAAACATAATGTTCTACTTTCAAATTTTCTAAGTCTTAAAACTACACAAAATATACCTTATTTTATGTATAATAAATGTGCTATGGTATTATAATTGAAGAAATAAACTGTACTGTATAACAGTCGGCTGCCATTTTGTTGTTAGAAGAACGGCTTGGTCGCGAACGACACATCACTCATTGAGGCAGCTCCGTGTGTATCCCGAAAAAAAGTTTGGATGCCAAGGTAAAATTTAACATTCGTAAACCGAAAAGTTTGTAAGCCAAGGGGTTCGTAAACCGAGGTATCACTGTACAAATATTTTCCTGTGAACGGGTGATCCTTGAGAGACCAAAAAAAAACACAACTAGAATGCAAGTGAAGGGAAGCAGGTCAAGACTTGCAAAAAGGTAGATGTAGATACCAGACAAGGTGTGTTCGGAAAGTCCTTTGTCAACAAAACGTTTGCACTGCTATACTTTTATTCGTATCTTGGGTGTTTATTATCAAAGCATGATCAACCAGTTCAAGGACGTTACAGACAGCCAGTGACAAAATATTCTGAACATTACACAACAAGTGTTGTAACCTGACAACAGTTTCTGGCGTAGCACGATCACGTCATCGACAATTTAAGGCTGTCGCGGGAGCTAATTCGCTTGGCTTCATCTTTTGGGGACATCTGAGACGGACAAATTAGAACAGAGTAAAATAGCTTGGGTTGAGGGCTCACCTTTGCCTGATCTGCAAGCATTTTTCTCATTGAGAAGGCTGCAACAAATTAATTTCTGAGCCAGGTTTGGATATATAATTAGATTAAGGAAGGACACTCAGCACTAATACCCATGACCTAATTGCCGTGTAGTGCCAATAAAAGCATTTGCACGACGGGGCAGTTAAACTTTCCCAATTCATACACGTTAAGTGTCACAATTTAGTCGGGAGACTGCCGATTTTGACCACAATACTTACTTTATAAAGCAACTATTGACACAATACAGACAGTTCATTTGTAAGGTGAAACAAAAGAAAATGTAATTTGTTTTACGTTAACTTTGACAGTGAACTTCAACTAGGCTTGTTGTGAAGTGGGGTGCGTTCACTGCTATCATACGACGTTCGTACATTCCACACTCGAAACTTGAAAACATCCCAATATTTTCTGACAGTTGATGGACCAACTCACTTATTGAATCATAATTTATATTTAAGCATAATCTGTGCATTTCAGACACCTACGTACATTTATTGGAGAAGTTTGACGTCAAAGAGCACCACCATGCAGCAGGAAGAAAGCCTGTGAGAGGTTCATCGGCAGTGAGACGTTCATGTTACCATCGAAAAATCGGATATTCCGAGATCAGACAAAAATCAGCTCACCTTTGAAAGCAGCTATGCTCCGTACAAACATTGATACTTTATCAAAATAAGATTTAAACATCCTTGCCGGTTTTCGTCGATGTTACAAGTTTGGTTCGGAAATACTACCTGGTGCCACTTATATGTTGATGTGATGTTTTGATACACCCTATTTCGACATAGCAGACAGAAGAGAGGTTTACAGCGCTTTAACCAGCAGTGCTCGGCTGCCAAGTTCGTTCACGATGCAGATCAGGAGTTCTTTGTCTGCTTTATTAACATTAAATCATGCAGAGCTCTTTTAAGTGTATGGCGTTTAAAAAACGAAACGTCATTAGGGTGTTATTAAACGGGGACGAAAACGTGCGTTTGTTGACACAAACAAACGTCCAAAGGCCTCTTCGGAACGTGTGAAACGAAAGCAAAAATCCTCCATGGAGTTAGGTCAATGTAGTAATATACTTTAATGCGTCATTTTTGTTTTTCAGTTCAAGCAGAGGTGACCGCGGACCGCGACTTGGAAATTGTCAGGTCGGCGGTGGTGCTTTTTTTGCAGAATCTGCATTTTCGGCAAGTTCAGGCGCACTTCTGGATAATAAGCTCTTTGTAAAGTACAACGACTACATTACGATTTGACTTAATCGTAAAACATAAAATACTGTCTAAGAAACTTGGAACTCAAGATGGAAAGATCCAATTTTCAACATGACGCGAGGAAAACCAAATCCAGCATTGGAACACGGCAAACGACGTTTTATTTCAAATTTAACTGCGGTTCAGACACATTTGTGAGTAAAGTAACGTCAAGTGCTTACATAATGTGTCTGCCTATTTACTCCTTCCCTCTTTGCAGCTTTCGATATTTCCTGGTTGTTGTCGTCGTGATCACGCCCTGCCCTGTTAGCACAATTATACCAAGATGTTTTTTTGTAAGATATCCACACTAAAAAACAAAGCTCACGTTTATCCTATTTTTTTTTTGACTGCAATAAGCGATCAAATGTGATAACTTCCAATTAATTGACGTGTTAAAAAAAACAATACCGGGTAGTGTTAGTAGCAACCGCTAGCCGGGTGTGTTAGCATTCCACTGATTGCAATGGTGATTTCTGAATGATGGTGCGTTTACGGTAGATGCAAAAACGCTTCAACAAACGACCGTAGAATCTTTGCAAATGCAATAAATGTGAGCTTACCAACGAGAACGTGTCAAGTGATCACTCGGTGGTTGAATCGGACGTCGGGCTGTGTAGCCTGAAGGAAGCAGAACGTCCTGGGTCTTTTTTTCCCCTTCCTGGATGAACTTACCCAGCTGTCACCGCGCTTCGTTTCCGCCCTTGTCCGAGCGAGACGTTCCTTTGCCATATAAGGCGTGCGAGTCGTACACGGAAAGAAAAAAAGATGGGAGAAAAGCGAGGAAAAAAAACATTAAAATGTATTTTTTTCTCACATTTTCTGGGGATGCCGTGTTCTGTGCAAAATCACGATTTGTTCACAATGCAAATGCAGTCATCTACATATATGAAAACATCATTCGGTGATCGTGATTGATCGTGATTTAACACCATAAAATGTTTTTCAACTGGTTTGTCGAGACCCCCAAAGTGGACCGTTCTGGCTTTTGTAGTTTTTTACAAATTTTATAATTTCACCTTGACACACGCAGCCACGTGGTTCTAACAGAGAGATGTATTGCTCCATCTTTTCATGCTTTACAGTAAAGTCTTGTTATATCGATATGGTTATATCGATAGTACTGCTTATTACGATACTATTTCTATGAACACAAGGAGAAAATTTACATGCCGCAGGATTGGATATATCGATAGTCCGGTTATATCGATATTTTTTCCGACTCCCGAGAATATCGATATAACGATACTTTACTGTATATTTGTACAGTATATTTATTTGTCCTTCAATGTGCAGTCAAATTCGAGATGCATGTTGCCATACGATTGCATATGTATGCTTTCCTCTTCAGAACTATTTGAATCATATTCATAATTGGATGAGCTTCATTTATTTATTTATTTTTTTTGTCTACAGCTCCAATGAAAACTTCAAAAAATTGACACTCCTGCCCGGCAGAGTAAAAAGTGGTGCGGCAGAGTTGACCTCACAATGAGATGATTTTACAGTACAGCACATTTACCCGCAAAACATTCTTAAATTGTGATTACCTTCACATTCACCGCAGACTGAGACGAAACAGTGATACGACCCTTCTGGACATTCAACGACTGGAACTCAACTTCCAGGCTCTCTTGTCTTTCACATTCTTGCATGCCAAGCAATCACAGAAAGTGGATTTGGATTATGACCCATATGAGGAAAAAACAACTCATTCACTGCCAGACGATGTGCAAAAATGTGTCCCCTCCTGTGCCAGGGTTTTTGTCATTGTCACTCGAATTCCAGGACCCACAGAATATTGAGTTTTAGGACGACATAAAGATTCAATACAGCGTTAGAAAGACTATCGTCTTTCATCAGAAACAAAGAGTTAATTCCTAAATTATATGGGTCTGGAGTTATAAGAGCTTGAAATGAGGGCAGCTGTCCAAAATACAATGCAATACATACGCAGGTAACATCCGACTTGCGACCGAGTTCCGTTCCGACCAAACGGTCGTAAGTCAAAATGGTCGTAAGTCGAAATCCATTCAAAATGTCACGGGCTAAATGACTCGCAAACTCCACCTCTGGTGCCATCACACGGTCGATTGCTGTGCGAGTGTGAGATGCAAGCTGGCTGGCCAAAATTGTCAAACATATTGCCGGCCTGCTAGCGCGTTGCAGCGCCAGGCTTAGAATTAAAATTTTAAAAATGGAGGTCATGGTCGTAAGTATGGGTGGTCGTAAGTCAAGCTGGTCATTAGTCGGATGTTACCTGTATATTGGTTGGAACAAAGCACTAACATGGAAATAAAGAGAAAATCTGCCCCCATGTGGAAAAGAAACAAACATTGCCAGAGGCCATGGCCAGCGCTGTGTCGGCACCCAAGCATGAAAAACCAAAACCCGAACAAATTCGAGAACGTCGCTCGATGTCATATTTTCAATTCCCGAATACATTCGTGAATGGCAGTGAATGAGTTAAATAGTGAATGAGTTAAATAGGCTTACTGTGTGTGGACGCTGGGGTTAAAAAAAAAAGTAAATAAATTATTTGGTTTTAGCTCGTTCTTCACACAAAGCAACCGAAAATCTAAGAACTGCGTTCCAAATATAAGAAACAATTCAAAATTAAGGATTCAAATGCCAGCTGTGATTGAACTGATTGTAAAGAAAGTGACATTCCCAAATCAAGAGAGGCTTGAAGGAAATAATGCTAATATTAGCTTGTAATATTCTAACATAGTAGACTTAAAACAAACAAAAAGTGCATCGGCGATGACTCACCGCGGGAGGATTTTGTTAAAAAAAAAGTGATCTTCATTTATGTTGTACGCTCCGGAGTGCATTCCAGTGGCTTCATTTTCAGTTTTTTTGTTTTTCTCCGGAGCGGAGCATTTAGTATAAAAAGCAGCATTTTGGCTGGATTGCATTTGTCTGACCATTGCGCAATCAAGCAACAGATACCCACACATAAACAACACTTGGAAGAAATACGTTTTGGCATATTAGCCACGGAAAAAAAAAGTTCATCGTCATGCTTTTTTTTTTTTTCACGGTACAGTGATACCTTGGCTTACGAACTTAATTGGTCCCCAGACAGAGTGTGTAAGGCGAAAAGTGTGTATCTCAAAAATTAATTTCCCATAGGAAACCATTAAAATGTGAATAATCCATTCCCAGGTCCCCATAAAACATAATTTATACTTTCTAAGCCTTAAAACCACACAAAATATACCTTATTTTATGTATAATAAATGTGCTATGGTATTATAATTAAAGAAATAGACTGTACTATATAATAAAGTTGTTGTATTTGCCTTTGTGAAGGTCGTTGATGGCTTGATGGAATGGAGTGGCTTCTTTCACCATCTTGAGGAATGATCCCTTGTAGGTGCTTTCTCTGCGATAATTTTATCTAGTTCCTCATCAATTGTGTTCTGGTTAGCTGGGTTGACAGCTTTTTGCATCAAGTGTACTGGTGGCTTGTGCGGTTTATTTGTGTATCCTGGTTGATGGGATAGTTTAACCTTGCAGTCTACGCTCTACTTTTGAACTATCAAAGTTGAAACAAGTCCAAATTTCACTGTTTTCTATCCATTTTCTCAGTCTCTGTCGGTCGTCTGCCTGTCTCTTTAATGTTTAACACCCCCTTACTGCTGCGTTCTTGACCAATCACGTGGCTTTAACTGAAGACTGGGGGCGGGGAATAGAGGACAAAAACAGTCGGCTGCCATTTTCTTGCTAGGAGAACGGGCTTGTTCGCGAACGACACATCACCCATCGTGGCGCTCCGTGTGTATCCCGAAAAATAGTTTGTATGCCAAGGTAAAATGTTCATAAATTTAACATTCGTAAACTGAAAAGTTCATAAGCCAAGGGGTTCGTAAACCAAGGTATCACTGTAATTTGTTTTCGTTCCAGTAAATGCAGATTTCTGGGATTTGTGGGCAGTGTTTGGCAGCAATCAGGCTAACCTGTAACAGTGTGATGGACAGTTCGTGTTAACAAAAAGCAAGCTCGGGAACTGTGACGTGGACTTGCTGGTTTTAGTTTGTGAGTGACCCTTGGTAATATCTCAGTTTCATTACTGGCTCGCCCCCAAAAAAGGTTGGCTTTTTTCCCCTTTTGCCATGGCTCAGTTTTTCCAGTGTAACAGAGTGACATGCTTTCAAGTACTTCAGGTTTCCAGATTGGGACAAAATGGAAGAAGCATCAAAAGGGCGGATCTGTGTGTCTGTGTGTCACCTGGTGACGTTATAGGAGCTCTTCTCTGTGCTTCTTTCCTCTGACGGGACCCTGGCCGTTCCTCAAGGAGCCATTTTGGGGTCGAAGAAGGTGACCGCGTTCCTGCTCCGTCCATGAAAACCCCACCTGTGCATCATCGCTCTCCAAGTCCGAGTCGGAGCGCATGAGGGCGGAGGAGGTGGGGGCTGGTACTGGCTTGACGCGGCCTAAGGGGGGGGGGGGGGGGGGTGCACGTTAAGGATATTGGAATGAAATACAGTGATACCACAGCTCACGAACTTAATTGGTTCCCAGAAAGTGTGTGTAAGGCGAAAAGTTCATCTGCCAAACATTTATTTCCCATAAGAAACCATTAAAATGAGAATAATCCGTTCCCTGGTCCCCATAAAACAATTTTCTACTAAATAAGCCTTAAAACGACACACAAAATATACCTTATTTTATGTATAATAAATGTGCTATTGTATTGTAATAAAATAAATACAATGTACAGTATAATAAAGTTGTTTGATTTACCTTTGTGATGGTCATCGATGGAGTTGCCTCTTGATGATATCCGAGAGAAATTGCTGTGCTTTCTCGGCGATAATACCCTCACTCACACAGTCCCATGCTAGCTGCGTTTCATTAATCCCAATCAAAAGAAGTTTTTCAACCTTCCATTACCCGAGACCATTGCTTAGACAACACAGAAACACCCTGAGCTACAATGGTCGACTTAGCATAGTGGTACTGGAACGCTAAGTCAAACAATCGCACACCTCGTTTGTGTTTTTCGATAATCATCTGCTCGACCGTAATTTTCTTTTGTGTCTTCTTCGGCTTTACACTAGCCTGTGGCGGCGTCTTTTTCGGTCCCATAATAGCAAAAGTACTCCACTTGATAACAAACCACGTCTGCACTCAAAGGGGGTGTGAAAATCTAGTGCGCCAGCCACCGTGGCGATGTTCGACCGTGTGGTTTAGTGTTCTTCCGCCGAAAAATAGTCCGCCAGCCATTGTGGCGCTCCATGTGTTTCCCAAAAACTAGTTCGTATGCCACGTTTATATTCTCACAAATTTAATGTTCATAAGGCGAAAAGTTCGTGAGCTAAAGCGTTCGTAAGCCAAGGTATCACTGGAATTGAAATGTATTGAAATGCGGTATTCTTACCGGTTCTGGGTGGTTGGAGCTCCAGAGCGTCTTGCTCGTCAGCATCCAGCATTTTGTAACGGCTCTTGGTTCTGCGCGCTTTGCTCTTGCGCCTTGTAGGGAAAACATAAGACGGGTGGTGTAATAAAACAAAAAACAAAAACAGAGACACTTTTTTTCACTCATTCACTAACGTATTCGGGAATTGAAAATATGACGTAGAGCGCAATTCCCGAATTTGTTCGGGTTTTGTTTGTTCTTGTTTGGGTGCCGATAAAGCGCTGGACATGGCCTCTGGCATTGTTTTCGTTTCCACAAGGGGCAGCATTTCCCTTTTTTCCATGTTAGCGCTTTGTTCCAGCTTCAGGTGTTCTTAAAGCGCTTTATGAACCAATATGAATTCATTGCATTGTATTTTGGACATACGCCCTCATTTCAAACTCATATAACTCCAGACTCATGTAATTTCGGAATTAACTCAGACCTGTGGCTATGTTTTACCCCTTCCACCAGGGGGCAGCCTTTGCCCTTTTCCATGTTAGCGCTTTGTTCCAGCTTCAGCTGTTGTTCAAGCACTATATAAACCAATATGTGTGTATTGCATTGTATTTTGGACAGCCTCCCTCATTTCAAGCTCACATAACTCCGGACCCATATCATTTAGGAATTAACTTTTTTTTTCCTGATGAAAGTCTGGGGTTTCTTATGCTGATTTGTATGTTTATGGAGTTCTAAAACTCAATATTCTGTGGTTCTTGGAATTCGAGTGACAATGACAAAAACCCTGGCACTGGTGTGGACACATTTTTGCACATCGTCTGACAGTGAACGAGTTAAAAAGATGATCAAGAATATATGCCAGTGAAACCGAAAATTCATCTTACCTGGCACAGCAGCACACACACCCCCAGACAACCGTCGCCACGGCAACCACAATCAAAAAGGATGCTATGGTCACATAGAGAACGCTCCATTCTGAAAGCAAGCATATTTCGGGACAAAACGGCTTTGATTAATTGAAAAATTCAAGTGGGAGGGGTTTGGTCCATGTCGACGAGTTCATCTTACCGCAGTTGCTCTCTGCATCGCCGAACTGAGCTCTGATGTAGTTCTCCATCCAGAAAGGTTGGCACACGCAGCGCCGTGTAAATGAGTCACATTCTCCGTGACCGGAGCAGTTCAGCTGACAGACTTGAGGAAGGATGGCGTGATAGAAATGAGACATTTTAGAAGACATCTGTGAATTACTTATGACATGATAAATTTATATCCTGTGGGATAACTTTGGCTTTTGACCGGTAAAATTCAATCGGTCATTATTCTACATTCCCTTTCCGACAGTAAAAGAAGTACAGAACTCACTGACAGTGTCCACCCGCCGGGCCTTGTAAATGAGGAAGTCGTTCTTTTGTTTACGCAGTTTGTTGCGGAGGCTGAGTGCAACGCTGTGACCGGGCAGCGGAGGGCGCTCTGGACCTCCTGACACCAGGAAGACCAACCGGGTGCTAAGGCCAGAACAAGAGGACAATAATTAAATAATAATAATAATAATAAAATAAAATAAATAAAAAATAATCATAATCATCATCAGCTTTACTTTATCATTATTATCATTATTATCATTATTATTATCGTTATTATCATTATTATCACGATCACCATTATTGTTTAAAAAAATCTAACAAAATGACTGTTGGGGGAAAAAATGCAATATGAACTCATTTACTGCCAGACGATGTGCAAAAATGTGGCCACTCCAGTGCCAGGGTTGTCATCATTTTCACTCGAATTCCAGGACCCACAGAATATTAAGCTTTAGGACTACATAAATATTCAATGCAGTGTAAGAAACCTCAGACTATCTTCTTTCATCAGAAAAAAAAGAGTTAATTCCTAAATTATATGGGTCTGGAGTTATGAAAAAAAAGAGTTAATTCCTAAATTATATGGGTCAGGAGTTATATGAGCTTGAAATGAGGGTGGCTGTCCAAAATACAATGCAATACATACATATTGGTTTATATAGCGCAACTGAAGCTGGAACAAAGCACTAACATGGAGAAAAGGAAAATGCTGACCCCTTGTGGGAAAAGAAAAAAACATTGCCAGAGGCCATGGCCAACGCTTTATCGGCACCCAAGCATGGAAAAAAAAAAAAAACCCGAACAAATTTGGGAATTGTACTTTACGTCATATTTTCATTTCCTGAATAAATTCGTAAATGGCAGTGAATGAGTTAATAATCTTCATCATCATCATTATTGTACTAATAATACCAATAATACTAAGACTAACAATACTAATAATACTGCTCATAATACTAATAACAATAACAATAATAATAACAATAACCACAATAATAATAACAATAATAATAATCATAATAATAATACATTTCATTTCTAAGCGCCTTTCAACAAGGTTACTTTACAGTCACAGGATCAGTTTATACTAATAATCATAATCTTCATCACATAATAATAGTAAAGAAACATCAATAAATTGATGAATGAATGAGTGAATAAGTGAATAAATAAATCAAAGCCAATAAATAAATACATAAAGAAATTTAAAAAATTAAAAAACAATCGAACACAGTGCTAATTTGGCTTGCATGTTTTTGGTGTGATAAAGCAGGCAATTATTTATTTACTACAACAATTCAAGCTAACACAAACAATACAAAGGCAATGCTTCTATTTAACGCGTCACTTCAATCCAAAAAAAGAATTTTCACATCATAACCCGACTGACCTGTGCTCATTGAAGGCGCCGATCTCTCGAACGATGATGTCACTGTCGAGTACGCCGAGCAAGACTCCAACCTGCCGCAGGAGCATGTCACGTTGACGGTGTGAAACCTGCGTGACGGCAACTTCTAAGAGCAGCTCCACCTGGTCGCGCTCCCACGGGTCTGATTGTGTGAGAGCGAGAGAGCGAGAGAGCGGGTTCTTTGTACAAGTTTATTCTCAAAGTAACCAAACAGTCATTCAGCAATTGTCAAGCCGCTGCGTTTTGGACGGGTGTCCGTTACCGCGTTACCTGGTTTCACCTCCAACGTGCCGACGTCCGTGTTGCTTTGACCTTTGCTGTCAGTGACCGTCAGGGTGAAGCCGTATTTGCCCTCCACCAGGTTGCCCAGAAACAAGATGGCTTGGTGGTCCGAGTTGTTTAGCACATCCTGTCAAACAAGGGGAGAAATTGTTGAGCTCTTTTTAAAATTTATTTATTGATTGATTGATTCATGTATATATGTATCCATGTGTGCATTTATGTATGTATTTATTTATCCATCAATTTATTTATTCATCCATGTTTTTATTTATTCATGTATTTTTCTCTCTCTCTCTATTCATTCATTCATTCATTCATTCATTCATTCGTTTATTCATTCATTAATATTTATTTATTTATTCATCTATTTGTGTATTGATTTATTTATTGATTGATGTATATATGTATTTATGTATCTATGTATTTATGTATGTATTTATTTATTCATCCATCAATTTATTTATTTATGTATTTTTTCTCTCTCTATCCATTCATTTATTCATTTTTCATTCATTGTTTTTTATTTATTTATTCATCTATTTATGTATTGATTTATTTATTGATTCATTTATTGATTGATTTATTTATTGATTGATTTATGTATATATGTATTTATGTATTTATATATATATCCATCAATGTATTTATTTATCCATGTATTTATTTATTCATGTATTTTTTCTCTCTCTATCCATTCATTCATTCGTTCGTTCATTCATTAATTTTTATTTATTTATTCACCTATTTATGTATTGATTTATTGATTCATTTATTTATTGATTGATTGGTTTATGTATTTATGTATCTATGTATGTATTTATGTATGTATTTATTTATCCATCAATTTATTTATTTATTTATCCATGTATTTATCCATGTATTTATTTATTCATGTATTTTTTTCCCTCTCTATCCATTCATTTATTCATTCATTACTTTTTATTTATTTATTCATCTATTTATTTATTGATTCATTTATTGATTGATTCATTTATGTATATGTGTATCCATGTATGTCTTTATGTATGTATTTATTTATTTATCCATGTATTTCTTTATTCATGTATTTTTTCTGTCTCTATCCATTCATCTATCTATCCATTCATTCATTCGTTTATTCATTTATTCATTCATTCATTATTATTTATTTATTCATTTATATATTCATCTATTTATTCATTGCTTCATTTATTAATTTATTCATGTATTTGTTTATTCGTTTCATGGATTCATTTATTTGCTTATTTAATCATTATTTTCTTGTTTAATCATTTATTTGTTTATGTATTCATTTATTTTGTAGTTATTTCCTCAGCTGTCTGCTCATTTCGTCATCTATTTATTGATTTATTCATCTATTAATTTATTCGTCTGTTAATTCATCTGTATATGTATTTGTGTATTCATTTATTGGTTTATTTATTCATTCACTTGTTAATTTTTTTATTTATTCATTCAATTGTTTTTATTTATCTATTCATTCATTTGGTTGTATCTATTCATTCATTTGGTTGTATTTATTCATTCATTTGTTTTTATTTATCCATGTATCCATGTATCAATTTATCTATGTATGTATTTATGTATTTATGTATTAGGGAGTGTGGAACTGTGTATCGAGTAAACAACAGTGTTGAACTTCTATTTCCTGTATGGCAAGATGCCTTTTAAATATCTCTGTCCTTGTGGATGATTGACAGCACTTCATTAAAAAAACAAAAACAAAACAAGTGCTCTATTATCTTTTCTAGTATCTTCTCGTTATCAAAAAAGTGTGCGATTGTCTCACCCCAGCCGCTGGGCTGCGATCATCTCTGGTCCACAGGTAGCTGACGCCACCTTTGTCGTCGGTGGAGTGAGATCCATCCAGGGTGGCGGTCCGTACAGGGAGAGAGACGGCTTGGCTGGAAACCACGCGAGCCACCGGTGGCTGGTCCAGTTCTGGTTTGAACAAAAGGAGGTGATGATGATGATGATGATGATGATGATCAAGGGCGGTAAAATAAACCTTGCGTGGCCAAATCTTAATGCGCACCTTCTCTGACGATAACCGTAACGGTGTCGCTACTCTGAAGCTTCCGCTCATCCGTCACGGTCAAGGTGAACTCGTAAGCGGCCACCTCGAGACCGGTCACCGTGGCAACGGCGCCGTTTGCATTCTCGATCCGAACGCCAGCGGGACCCCTGAGGGCGGGGATGAGCAAAAGACGGCAAAGATGGAATTATTTTTGTGCGGTGAGTGCGCATCAATACATTTGACGTACTTGGTCTGTTCCCAATGGTAGGTGGCGATTTTTTGGTCATCGCTGCTCTTACTGCCATCCAACATAGTTCGATCGACCGGCAACGTCAGTTCTTTTTCCGGTCCCGCATCTGCCACTGGTGGTTTATTGTTTTCTGCGGGAGGCAAGAGGCTTATTGGACTGGAATCAATCACGGACTCGGCGAATGTAACTCTGAGGTGTTTTTACCTGGTTGCACAATAACTGTGACATAGGCTGTGTCTTGTTGTCCAGAAGAATCGGTGACAGTGAGCTGGAAAGTGTAATCTCCCTCTCGCATGGCTGATAACTGCAAGGTGTGTGTGCGCACGCCCTGAAAAAAAAAATGCAAGTGCGGGATTTTCAACCCTGAAAATTGTGCAGCAATAATAATAATGGTAATAATGCTAACAATGCTAACAATGATAACAGTGCAAACAATATATGCAAACAATGCAACAATGCATTGTGCAGCAATAATAATAATAGTAATGGTAATAATGCTAACAATGCTAACAATGATAACAATGCAAACAATATATGCAAACAATGCTAACAACAACAATAACAATAACAATAACACTAACAATAACGCTAACGCTAACAATAACACTAACAATAACGCTAACAATAACAAATTTGATTTCCAAACGCCTTTCAAAACTCTCAAGGTCACTTTACAGTCGCAGGATATGTTTTTCTGTGGGTGAGCAGCGGCAGCCACACACACCAGCGTTCACTCAACCCCGAAGTAACTCAAATAGATAGAAAGCTAGCTAACTAGCTAGCTAATAGATAGCAAGCTGGAAAGCTAGCTATATTCACTGCCATCCCCGTAATTTATTCAGGAATTGAAAATATGACGCGGAGCGCCATTCCCGAGTTTGTTCGGGTTTTGTTTTTTCTTGCTGGAGCGCTGATAAAGCGTTGGCCATGGCCTCTGGCAATGTTTTTTTTTCTTTTTCACAATGGGTCAGCATTTCGCTTTTCTCCATGTTAGTGCTTTGTTCCAGCTTCAGTTGTTAAGCGCTATAAAAATCAATATGTATGTATTTTATTTTGTACAGCCGCCCCCATTTCAAGCTCAGATAACTCCAGACCCATATCACTTAGGAATTAACTCTTTTTTCAGATGAAAAAAAAAAAGAGTCTAAGGTTTCTATACTGAATGTTCATGTCGTCCTAAAACTCTATATTCTTTGGGTGCTGGAATTCAAGTGACAATGACAAATATCTGGCAGTGAATGAGTTAAGATCCCGCAAAGACTCACTTGCATCTCCACCACCTTGTCTTTGCTCTCTGGACTCAGCGACCATTCATAGGCAAGGGAGTCGTGGTCATCTGTACTTTGATTGCCGTACAGGGTGATGGAGTTACGGGGCAAAGTGATGACCTGCGTCACAGAAAATTACATAAAAAATGAGCTTATGCTAGTTTACTGATTTAAATGGTAGCAGTTAAACAAATATTTTTTATTGCAGGAGAGCATTGGGTGAAAAATGCTGACCTGGTTGGGTCCGGCGTTGGCCTCAGGCTTGTAATCCTTGGCTTTGTTGACACACAGGGTGGCCTGTGTAGAGTCTTGGGCGCCATCCGAATCGGTGACAGTCAAACTGGCGAAGGAAAAGAAATAATATATATCTTTTAATGAGGACTTCCGTGACAATGTTTCGATAACCAATCACCACAAATATGCAAGGGTTCACTATATTGACATTTTTTTGGGGGTGATGCGTATATGGAACTGTCGCGGCTTGGAATTGAAACGGATTTACGTGGAATAGGAGATGTGAGACAGTCTTTTTTCGTCAATGGATGCCACAGTTTCGTGTTTGCTTTCAACATTTAGCTTGGAGCAGACGTGCACATTCCACCATGACGTCCCTGATCCACTGGTGAAAAGGATGCTTTGATGCTCTCCTCTTTCATTTAGAACTGCTTCATACAACAAAGAGGGTGCAGAAAGCGCTTATAATAATAATAATAACAATATATTTCATTCATAAGCGCCTTTCAAAACTGTCAAGGACACCTCACAGTCACAGGATATTTTTTTCTGCATGTGAGCAGCGGCAGCCACACGCGTCAGCATTCACTCAACCCGGAAGTAACAAAGTAAAAATAATAATAATAATAATTTAAATAATAATAATAATAATAATAATAATAACAAATATGCTTAAGATTGAATGACTGCCTGTGTCTTTTGTGTTGTCATATTTGTTATGTATCTACAGTAAAGTCTCGTTATATCGATATTCAAGGGACTCCGAAAAAATATCGATATAACCGGGACTATCGATATATCCGATATCGATATAACGAGACTTTACTGTATTTTATTTTGTACAGCGGCATTTCAACAGCCCCATTTCAATATCAGATAACTCCAGGCCCACATAATTTAGGAACCAACTTTTTTTCCTGATGAATAATTATTAAATAATAAAGATTAAACTTATTTATTATTTTGTTTTTTTTGTTCTTTTGACTTCAAGATGGCGTTGCTACCTTTACAGCAGTTCCTGCATTTTGTTGTTGTTTTTTTTACTTCTTTCTTTCCTTTCCTCACTTTGCCGCTGTGACATGTAAATGTCTCCACTGCGAGAATAATAAACGCTAATCCAATCCAATCCAATGTATACATTTCTAGATAAACGCGTACTTGAACGTGTAGTTCCCCGGAACCAAGTTGGTAAGCGTTAGGACGGCCGTGTTGGCAGACACCTTCTCCTCCCTAAGGGGACCTTTGACCTCTTCCCAGTGCCACGCCATGACTTTGTCATCGTCTGTGCTCTCTGGGGAGAAGTAAAAAAAGAAAAAAAAACCATCAGAGGGCAGTCGAAGCATAAAATGATGATGACGTTTGGTTCATCGGAAAACTCACGGCTGCCATCGATCACCGTAGAGCTGGTTGGCAAGGAGATCTCTTGAAACTTTGGGGAAACCACGGCGACGGGGGGTTTGTTTACACGCGGCTCTGACAGGTGGAAAACAAGAACTCAACATGCTTGCTGAGCTTAGAAGTGACCGAGGAACAAAAGCAATGTTTGTGGAAGAGTGGAACAGAATATATGATGCAAAATAGGCGCTGGTGTGCATTGTCGTCGACGCGTGGCCATTTTGGAAACAGCATTATATTTATATTCATGTTTTCGCTTACTTGGTCGGACAGTGACGTTGACGTAACCTTCTCCATGGGAGCCTCCCCCGTCCACCGTCACCTCAAACTCATACAGACCAACTGTGAGCTGGGAAAAAAAAAAAAAAAAAAAACAGGTCAAGCGATCCCAAAAGCGACTGCGGGGCCGTGCAAAAAATATTAAAAAATAAAGTTTAGAATTTGGCCTTTTGAACATCTAGTTTCAATCAGAATCAGAAAGGCTTTCATAGTCCCACAGTGGGGAAATTTGCACTTTATAGTAGCAAAATTTAAAGTGGTGTGGGACGGGGGTCAAAAAGAAAACAAAATAAGTATTGCATGTACAAAAAAACTGCACAAAAATGTTTCATAAAAAGAACTGTACATAGTGCAAAGTATAAAAATACAATATAAAGCATGTATGATATATGTAACTGTATTTACTCTACATAAAATGGCTGTGCTATTTACAATGTATACATTGTATCAATCTATTTTTTCCCCACGTGTTTATTAGCTCATTCACTGCCATTCACGAATTTATTCGGGAATTGAAAATATGACAAAGCGCCATACCCGAATTTTTTTTTCATGCTCGGGTGCCGAAAAAGCGCTGACCAGACATCTGGCAATGTTTTTCCCTTCCACAAGGGGGCAGCATTTCCCATTTTTCCACGTTAGCACTTTGTTCCAGCTTCAGCTGTTGTTAAAGTGCTCTATAGTGTGTTTATTCTTTGTTTATTAGCTAGCAACGGTATATAATCATGCTATATTGTGTTCATTCTGAGTTTATTAGCTAGCTAGCTGCAGTAGATAATCATGCTATATTGTGTTTATTCTTTGTGTTTATTAGCGAGTTAGCTATGGTATATAATCATGCTATATTGTGTTTATTCTTTGTGTTCATTAGCTAGCTAGATAGCAACGGTATAGAATCATGCTTCCGGGTTGAGTGAACGAACACTGGCGCGTGTGGCTGCCGCTGCTCATCCGCATAAAAAAATATCCTGTGACTGTAAAGTGTCCTTGAGAGTTTTGAAAGGCGCATAGAAATGAAATGTATTATTATTATTATTATTATTATTATATATATAAACCAATATGTATGTATTGCATTGTATTTTGGACAGCCACCCTCATTTCAAGCTCACATAACTCCAGACCCATATCATTTGGGAATTAACTCTTTTTTATCTGATGAAAGAAGAGAGTCTAAGGTTTCTAATGCTGTATTGAATGTTTATATAGTCCTAAAACTCCATTTTCTGTGGGTCCGGGAATTCGAGTGACAATGACAACAACCCTGGCACTGGAGTGGACATATTTCTGCACATATCTGGCACTGAATGAGTTAAGATTGAATGACGGTCAGTGTCTTTTGTGTTGTGTCACAGTATTTGTTATTCAGTTCCTTTTGTTTTTGTTTTGAAGCCAGACAGGAACCGGTAGGAAATTCAATTCAGCTGAAAAGTTTTCTTGAATATACGAAAAAGTTTTGCGTTTTATATAAAGCAGAATTGCTCCACTTTAATGACGAGAGCTGCACCTTGCTGAGTTTCAGCGTCTTGCTGTGCTTCCCTTCCATCTCCCCGCTGTAATCTTTCGGATGCGTTATCAGACGCCAGTCAAATGCATACTTTGTATCTGTTGGGGAGCAGAGTAAGAAAATGTCAAGAAATAACCTCCCAATAAGGATTATTTGAAAACAAAGGATTTTCCCAATTCGGCTTCATTCAAGCGTGTCATGAATAGAAAAACAGGATAAAGGAAAATCAAACATTTTATTAATGGAGTTCTCCGTCTTACCTGGAGGAGGCGGGGGCACCACAAAGGCGTTCAGCTCTACCGAGCTGCGCGGTAGCGTGACCTCGACGCTCTCCCCCGCTGACACCACCAACTCCCTCACTAGCATGGGAAACAGATCAGGTGACGGAAACAGTGCAGCGTAACGGTGACAACAACCACGGCGGCAGTCTTCGAGGGGTGAATGTCCTCATGGAGAAGATTTTATTGGAACATATTAAATATTGACAAAATGTTAGCTTCAACTTTTTTTTTACAAGTTGCAAAATATTAAGCCACATGAAATGTTAATCGTACCGGAGTGTGACGACACTAACTTTCATATTTACGGTTTGTTATTTGATCTCAAGGGCAATTAGATTTTGTCCACAGCCATTTTGAAAATGCCTTGTTTGGCATTTCATCCTAAAGCTTAAACGTGTATCTCAAAAACTGTTACAGTGAACTCGCGAGTGCATCAAAAGGAAGCCGAAGCTCCAGAATTAAATCAGTTAGACAAGACAAGAGTGTGGAAAATCCTACTGGACCCTCCACACCCTGCCCACCACCTTTTCCAGCGACTCATTTCTAAGGACCTTTCAAAACTCTCAAGGTCGCTTTAGAGTCACAGGATCAGTTTTTCTGTGGGTGAGCACTGGTGGCAGCACGCGCCAGCGTTCACTCAACCTGGAAGTAACTCAAATAGATAGTAAGCTAGCTAACTAGATAGCTAATAGATAGCTAGCAAGCCAGCCAGCCAGCAAGATAGCTAATAGATAGCAAATAGATAGCTAGATAGGTAGCTATTAGATAGCTAGCCACATAGCCATATAGCTAATAGATAGCTACCTAGATCGCTAGCTAGATAGACAGATAGCCATATAGCTAATAGATAGCGACCGGGATAGCTAGCTAGCCAGCAAGATAGCTAATAAATAGCAAATAGCTAGCTAGCTAGCTAGATAAATAAAAAAGAAGTGAATAGAGGAAATATATTATATGCTAATGCTAGCACTAGTTTCTTATTAGTGACCTGCATACTTATTTGTCATGTCTTTTTTATGATGATACTAGTGTAGTGTGTTCTATCGAAGACAAATTCTTGATGTGTTCTACACACTTGGCCAATAAAGATGATTTTGATTGTGATCTGGGTCATGGGTTGAGCCCTGAAACCTGATCGTAAGCCACTAGCGGCGCTTGCTAGCAGTTACAGGCGGCTAAGAGAGTGTCAATCACTTAAGCTTATTTCAAACCAGAGATGACCTTTATACGATATCCTCTTGGATAAAAAAGTGACTATTCCCGTCCTGCGCAATCTCCTTTAATCCATGTCGCTCGGGATAGCTCGATACCGTCACGTGCCATGCATGACTAGTTACCGGTTAAAATTTTCTGTCGTCATTTTGTCTGTCAACGGCCGTGAAACCGCCTCGGCAAGATCTTCTTGTTTGTTTCACGGCCGCTTCTCTCAGTACTTCACGGCCACTAAAGAATTGCTTTGGAAAGTCAATACAGTGATACCTCGTTTGAAGAATACCTTGGCTTACGAACTTTTCGGTTTACGAACGTTAAATTTATGAACATTTTACCTTGGCATACAAACTTTTTTCGGGATAGACACGGAGCTGCCTCAATGAGCCCGTTCTTCCATCAACAAAAGGGCAGCCGACTGTTTTTATTCCTCTATTCCCCGCCCCCAGTCTTCAGTTAAAGCCACGTGATTGGTCAAGATTGCAGCAGTGAGGGGAAGTGGTTTAAACATTAAAGAGACAGGCAGACGACAGTGAGAGAGTTTCAACTTTATGAGAGTTTCAACTTTGAGAGTGAGTTTCAACTTTTACAGTGTAGACTGCAAGGTTAAAATATCCCATCAATCAGGCTCCACAAACAACCCGCACAAGTCATCTGTACACTTGATGCAAAAAGCTATCAACCCAGCTAAACAGAACACAATTGATGAGGAACTAGATAAAATTATCACAGAGAAAGCACCTACAAGGGATCATTCCTCAAGATGGTGAAAGAAGAAGGTTACATTCCTCATCAAGTGTTTAATGCTGAGGAAACTGGCCACTCCATCAAGCCTTCAAAGACCATCACAAAGGTAAATAAAATGACTTTATTATACAGTAAAGTGTTCTTTAATTAAAAAGATTTCTTTAATTATAATACATAGC
This sequence comes from Hippocampus bargibanti, assembly GCF_051943395.1. Classification (NCBI taxonomy): domain Eukaryota; kingdom Metazoa; phylum Chordata; class Actinopteri; order Syngnathiformes; family Syngnathidae; genus Hippocampus; species Hippocampus bargibanti. The sequence continues at coordinate 8,417,151 of NC_142753.1, read as the reverse complement.
CCATTTATTACACATAAAATAAGGTATATTTTGTGTCGTTTTAAGGCTTAGAAAATTAGAAAGTAGAAAATTATGTTTTATGGGGACCTGGGAACGGATTATTCTCATTGTAATGGTTTCCTATGGGAAATTAATTTTTGGGATACACACTTTTCACCCTACACACGCTGTCTGGCAACCAATTAAGTTCGTAAGCCAAGGTATCACTGTACGTATGAAATTTCGTTATTTTATTCTTACCGGCCTGTGTTGGAGCAACGCCGATGGTGGTTGCCGTGGGTGGGCTGACGTCACTGCGATTGGAAAAGGCAGCAGTCTCGATAACGGTGGAGTTGTGATGTGAAGCATGGTCACTTGTCGTGTTGGTTATATGAGTGATGTTCTTTGGCTCAGCTTCCGGAATGACGCTTGGGTTGGGCATCAGTAGCATTGAGTGCGCTGAATCGAGTTTGGAGTTTTCCTAAGGAAATAAGTTGTTTGTTTTTTTGAACTCATTCACTGCCATTCATGAATTTATTCGGGAATTAAAAATATGACGTAGAGCGGCATACCCGAATCTTTTGCTTTTTTCATGCTTGGGTGCCGATAAAACGCTAGCCATGGCCTCTAGCGATATTTTTTCCCCTTCCACAAGGGGCAGCATTTCCCTTTTATCCAATTAGCGCTTTGTTCCAGCTTCAGCTGTTGTTAAAGCGCTATATAAATCAATATTGCATTGTATTTTGGACAATGTTTTTTTTTCATGCTTGGGTGCCGATAAAGCACTGGCCATGGCCTCGGGCAATGTTTTTACCTTTACACAAGGGGGTAGCATTTCCCTTTTTTCCATGTTAGCGCTTTGTTCCAGCTTCAGCTGTTGTTAAAGCGCTATATAAACCAATATGTATGTATCGCATTGTATTTTGGACAACCACCCTCATTTCAATCTCATATAACTCCAGACCCATATAATTTAGGAATTAACTTTTTTTCTAATGAAAGAAGAGAGTCGAATGTATTTTTTTACACTACATTGAATGTTTATGTAGTCCTAAAACTCAATATTCTGTTGGTCCTGGAATTCAAGTGACAATGACAAAAACCCTGGCACTGGAGTGGACACATTTTTGCACGTTGTCTGGCAGTGAATGAGTTAAAAGCTAAATATTTGTGGCAATGTCATGATTGGATTGAAGAATTCCGATATTTAGAATTTGGACAAATGTGCTCTTGGTGTGAAGAAGTCAGGTTGAAGAAACAAAAAAGGCGCTACCATAAATGAACATAGTATTTTTACCGCGTTGTGTTGCTGTTCCGTTTCCATTTCCTGTCCTGCCTGACGAACGCTTCTCCATCTTTTATCGGATGGACCCTTTAAGAAAAGACAACAAATAGAGCATAACAAAAAAAAATATTACACACATCAATGCATTTCCAAAAAGCCGATCGCACCTTGCTCAGTATCTGTAGGAGGCCGAGAGACTCCTGATGAGGTTGCGGCAGAAATAAGATGCGACAGCCCCCCTTCAGAGCGCAACTAAGAAGCACGCAACGCCCACCCAGACTCCACACGGCGTTGCAACCGGGCCTCAAGCAGCAGGTCTCCCAGCACGTGGGCCCGGCCCTCCCGTCTGCGAGAGGGTACCAACCCAGGCTCACAACGCTGGTCCAGTGAAGTCCCAGGATTCCTCCGGTAACACGGCAGACATCTGCCGATACACCTGGAAGGGAGTCCGAGGAAGTCCATTAGCAAGGATTTCATCTTGAGTCATACCGGAACCGGAGTCCTACACCTCGGGAGACTGTTTGTTTATTTATGTTTTGGTGATTTGACTGACCCTTTTTGAGAAAATGGACACATCTTGAGTACGGATGCTCCCCAGCTTACGAACGAGATACGTTCCGAGCGGTCGTTCATAAGTTGAATTTGTTCGTAAGTTGAATTTGTTCGTAAGTTGCTTCAGTGCTATATTTTGTATGAAATGTGTGTTTAAAGGATAACCGACGGCTACGGACAAGTTGTGTCCATAATTTGTCAAATCACTTCAAATGACTTCTACTGAGCGTATTTTACAAAGATTCCACGGCATATAGCTATATTTTACGTTTTAAGGCTCGTGCTGAATATTCAGGAAGTCTTGTTTTCGAGTTGATGACGATGCCTGAAGTGACATCAAAGCGACACACAATGCATTTTGGGTACTTTGTTTGGTCTGAAAACTTCGTATTGATGGCGAAATTAGAAGGAAAACACATAAATAACACGATGGTGAATCGTTGTGTGTTGCACCAAGACTACTATTTGATACTAGTTGACACAAATGCCCAGGAGACAAATCAGCCCATTTCCAACGTAGCTTGGGCGCCATTTTGTGCATTTTCTGGGACACTACATTGGAGTCCTGGCGGCTCGAATTGATACGGAAGGACTTCTTTAATCGATTGCAAACATTTATGCTTTCCTCTTCAGAACTATTTGAATCATATTCGTAACTGGATGAGTAACAAGAAAGCATCTTCTCCGAATCTGAAGCCATTGTTTAGATTCTAGAGCAAGGCAAGACGTCCTGACGTGACGTCACGAACAAGGGGGCGGCACCTTCTGAAACTCATAACTTCTGAGGTAATTTTGAAGTCGTTTTGGGACACTTTAAGTCATTTTATTGGTGTTTTGCATTTGACAAAAAATATCAGCCTGCATGTTTTGGGCATTTTAGATGCTATAAAACGTTTTTCTGTCAGTTAGGAAACAAAAAAATGGTGTCGGTTGTCCTTTAAGTCAAATACTGAACGGGGAAGTATAAAAAACACTCTGAGTCTCAGAGACTCAGAGCGTCTGTAATCTCAGCCGTCAGCAGCCGAGCGAGAAAAAATTGGCTTTTTCCTTGACAAAGCAAGACGCAGGCTGATCCGAGACCGGAGAAGATGATGCATTCAACGCCAAAACTCCACCTTCTGAGCCGATGGTACCAGCGGTGGTCTGTCAGTGCCGTGAATTGCAACATTTTTCGTTGGTGGCATGACAGCATTCTATAAATCACTAAACCGGGCTAATACACATGCTATGAAGTGCGTGATCGCGATCATTTCTATTTTATTTTTTATTTTCAACTTCATGCTTGAAAGAGAAGACTCATCATGACGGTAATTGTTTCGCTAAAAAAACAAAACAAAAAAAGACCCTTTGACCACTGTTCAGTCGTTCTATCTTATGTTCACTGTTCTTCTTTCACCCTCAACACAGAGCACTTATTGTTCCGTTTCACATTGTATACCCGGGAGCCCCCACGCTTCCCCCCCCCCCCCGTCCTCACACTATTTAGTCCGCAAGTCCGATTGGATCAGATGAGCGACAACAATAAACAAGAACCAAAAAAAAAAAGCAGAAAAAGAATTCCAAAGTGGATGAAGACATGTTGAGTAACCGCCGTGACTGTTTAGCAACGTTTTAACAGCTGCACATATCAAACTTGTTATCAGTCATCAGTCAACAAAAGTAGCTGAGAGGTTTTCATTGACTTTGTTTTACCTGTGGGAGGGGCCAAAAGCCAGAGGTGGGTCAACGGCAGTAGGAGGAGGTGTGGTAAACTCCAAGTGAGTAGATGCTGGTATGCAGAAGACATTTTAAAAAGACCTGAAGGCACAAAGGAGGCCACTGTCAAGCGCTTCTCATTCAACTTCAAATATATGGTGACATTTTAGATTGCGACAGGGGACTGGAGACACACCCTAGAAGCGTTGAAGTACTGAAAGGGTTGGGCATGTCTTCCTCAAAGTGCTGCCAAAAGAAGCGTGGCACTTAGTTCACAAGTGGAGTTTACGGCAGGGTACCGCGAACGACCTCAATGATGTGCGGAGGACGTGCAGCATGGCCGTCGGTGGGGCCCGTGCAGGTTTAGATGCTCAAACTGAAAAGTTGGAGATGAGTCAGTGGGAGAATATTAAAAAAAAATCATACATCTGAGGCAAAATAACCTGGATTAAAAATGATGCAGAACAGAGAAATGTAATTTCGTCACATTCGTTCCACCTTGTTCCTTTCTTACCTCAAAGTTCACAATTTAACTTGGTTCACCTGGGTTGATGAAAGTGAGGTTAAAAGGCTCCTTTTCTCCTGAGAATCTCCATCAGAAAAAAACGGTCTCTGTGACCAAGAGGTCTCAGTTTTGGTTCACTCTCCTCATCCTTCTGAGATGAAGACAAGCACACTTGCTCACAGTGTTTACTTCCAGTCAGGTTTCTCTTGAACGCGAAATCCCACTGTCAATGTATTCAGGCTTTGAAAAACAAAACAAGATTTGAATCAATTTCCAACATCAACAGCCACATTTTATTTCAAGTATTTGGACGAGAGCAACGTTGTATTACTGTAATAAGAAAAAAAAGCACCATAACCCTTTGATACATTAATCATTGTAAATGTATATCCGTAAAATGTACTGAGATCACGTACAAGAGCAGCATCACAACTGCAGATGCAAAGGTCAAGCTTAGTAGCACATGGCAGATGCGTGCAGTTTATCGACAGTCAATAGTTCTGATTGCTTCATTAACATGTGCAGGGGAAACTAATAAAGGCAACCGTATTTTATCAGCCAAATCGATAATAGCAGAATTCTAGATACATGAATGTAAGGTCAAATGATGGCAACAAAATGCATTGGGATGTTATATAGCGAAAAATATCATGGTATGATTTAGAAGCATTTTATAGTTTATCCATCTTATCTTCACCGATTTCAGAAAAGACTGCACTGCTCTTCTAAAATCATACTGAGGTACTAAGTGAGGGCGATCGTGAGTGCTTGGCGAGTCCATGGCACGAACACGCAATTACAAACGCTCAAATCGGGAATTTGCCGCATCTGCATTGCAAACTGACATGCAAAGAGTTGTGTACCTGTTTCAATCCAGGGTCCTTTAAGGCACCTTGAGCCAAACAGCTGCTGGCATTTCTATGATTTATTTACACGCCGCGGCCACGGGTTCATCGCGTGGTTTTTTTTAACGCTGCTCCCGCTACATCGTTTCAGAAGACAACCGCTGTCGTAGTCAATCGTCTTTCACGTCGTGCGATCGCCATGGCGTGTTTAATCCTCTTCGTTTCCCCTCAGTACAGTAAATTGGGTCACTATACCTCTCAGCTGATGTGCACCTCTGAGCTGCACCAAGCACTTTATAAAACAGTTTCATTTCCGATGGCAATTTCAAAATAAATAATGTACGCACCAGTAATCTTGACACATATTCCCTCATTTTAAAAACAAAACAAAAATGAGAGCAATTTGACCCTAAAATGTTATGATACAATATATCATGCAGATTATTGTAAACGTAAATATGTTGACGCTCCAGTGATTAACGAAGAACACATTACTGTATCTTAATCCCACTCTTTCCGGTCTGTGCGCTACGACTCGGAAAGACGAAATGCAAACCTTTAACACTCACCTCCTCGAATGTTCTAAATGATTCGGTGTAGTCGTATATGATTCGCTGGCGATAACAAACGGCGTATGGTGTCTTTTTATCAATAATTTTTGCCAATTTTGCTTCTTCAACGTTTCAAACTGTACCAAAATGGCGACGGCACCTTCCATGTAGCGTTAGTGTGATTGGTCAATTGTTTTTGTATGAGTGTTTTCATTGGCTCATTTACTTTTACTTTGACATTCCATATCCGGCGGGAGCGCACTGGCAACGTATTGCATCTTTCGTTCAAATAATCTGTTTCGAAACAAAACGGTCACGTTTCCTCATTCCAGTAACCCGGGCGAGCAGCTAAACACCCGTAAGTAATTTAGGATGGTTTCCTGATTGCAGTACATTGTTAATCGCAAATAATTAAATTCCAACACTTTCGGTCTTTTCTCTATGACGCCTTGCTGACACCGCGAGGTCACGATGGCTGACGGTGCAACAATAAACGTGATCGATAAGTTCTCCGGAGGAGAACAAGGTGGAGTAGGAGATCCCGAGAAGGATGCGGGAGCTGGTTTGACAGATGCTAAGAGGGAAGTCTTGGAGAGATGCCTCCATGCTCTCAAACATGCTAACAATGATAGTCAGACTTTGGCAGCGCTTCTTTTGGTACGTTTTGATCGTCTCTCCTTATTAAGATTTTTTTTTTCACTGGAGATATTTGTTGTAAGAAGATGACTGCTAAGCACTTAAACCGGGGAGGATCATAAAGTATCAACACCATGGATGGAAAACGTATTATCAATTCTCTCCATTCCAGATCACACGCTTGTGTCCGGCTTGCCAACTGGACAAACCCACCTTGAGGCGTATCTTTGAAGCTGTCGGTCTCAACCTTCCAGCTCGGCTATTGGTGACTGCCTCGAAGGGAAGCGGGGATCCCGGATTGCCCCCACACGAGCTCCTCTCATTGGGTGCAGCTCTATTGTCTGCCTTAAGCACAGATCCAGACGTGGCCTCTCAGCCTCAGTTCCTTGCCACCATTCCACTACTGTTGAAAATTTTAGCATGCGGCGCTAGCGACCAACAGCAGACAGCTGACGCTGGGACGCTGGGGAGATTCCAAAAACTACGAGCGAAGAGGCGAAGACACAATATCAGCATGGAAAAGGGGAAGGGTGATGATAACAGTGCAGCGACACAGAACCCAAAGTCACCCACTGGAAAACTTGATGAGGCTGTAGCGGCTGACTGCTACCAGGTCCTGACTGCCGTTTGTGCGCAACCTAGAGGTACTGAACACTTGCTGAACCGAGGTGCTGTTCCTGCTCTCTGCCAGGCTTTAGAATGGAACCAGACCTTGAGCCATAGGATGGGGCTTCCTTTGCTTGTTTGTCTCCTCTCCGGTAGAAGCAAAGCTAAAGCTTGGCAGGCCCACTCAGCCGTACTGCTTGGTCTGCTGGTCAGGATGTCCAAAGACTTTTGCAAATCCACACAGAAGAGCAGGTTGGATATGTGCTCACATCTGGTCAATATTTTACCCCCAGGAGGAGTCTCGGTTGAGAAAGAGGTGATGAGGGAAGTGGTGAGCCGAGTGTGGGGGTCACTGAGAGCCATGGTGCAGTCCAAGTTGACTCCGAGACAGATTAGGCCGGTTTTGGTACTGAGCGCTTGTCTGATTGATTTGTATGGTTGGGAGCTGGCCGGATCGCCAAAATTTTGCTGCTTACTTGTGAATCGGGCTTGCGTGGAAGTCCGGATGGGACTGGAGGAACCGCCTGGAAACGATCTGAGCCGAGAACTGCAAGACACGCTCACAGGTAGTTGCGATTTTTTTTGAAATACAGTATTTTAACTCATTCAATGCCATTCATGAATTTTTACAGGAAGTTAAAATATGCCGTAGAGCGCCATTTCCGAATGTGTTCGTTTTTTTTCATGCTTGTGTGCCGATAAAGCGTTGGCTTTGTTGCCTCTGGCAATGTTTTTTCCTTTTCCACAAGCGAGTAGCATTTCCCTTTTTTCCATGTTAGCGCTTTGTTCCAGCTTCAGCTGTTGGTAAATAATAATACATTTAATTTCTAAGCGCCTTTCAAAACTCTCAAGGTCACTTTACAATCACAGGGCAAGTTCTTTCTGTGGGTGAGCAGTGGCAGCCACACGGGCCAGCATTCATTCAACCCGGAAACTAGCTAGCTAATAGCTAGTTAATATATAGCTATCTAGACACCAAGTTAGACAGATAGCGAATAGATAGCTAGCTAGATAACCGGCTAATTAGACAGATAGCGAATAGGCAACAAATAGATAGCCAGCTAGCCAGTGAGTTAGTTTGATAGCAAATAGATAGCTAGCTAGATAACCGGCTAATTAGTCAGATAGCTAATAGGCAACAAATAGATAGCCAGTGAATTAGTTTGATAGCAAATAGATAGCTAGCTAGATAGCCAGCTAGATAGTTAGATAGCTAATAGACAGCAAATAGCTAGCTAGCTCGATAACCAGCTAGTTAGATATATAATAGACAGCAAATAGATAGCTATAAAGCGCTATATAAACCAATATTGCATTATATTTTGGACAGCCGACCTCATTTCAACCACATAAATCTCCAGACCCATATAATTTAGCAATTAACTTTTTTTTCTGATGAAAGAAGGGCGTCTAAGGTTTCTAACACTGTATTGAATGTTTATGTAGTCCTAAAATTCAATATTCTATGGGTCCTGGAATTCAAGTGACAATGACAAAAACCCTGGCACTGCAGTGGACACATGTTTGCACATGTCTGGCAGTGAATGAGTGAAGGATATTTTTGGATTGGATTTGTCTTTATTTTTTTTATATTTTACATTTCACAGCAGCAAAAGTGATGAAAGGAATGAAATGATATTTGAATATATTTTTAACTCATTCACTGCCAGACGGAGTTATATGAGCTTGAAATGAGGGTGGCTGTCCAAGATACAATGCAATACATAGATATGGGTTTATATAGCGCTTTAACAACAGCTGAAGCTGTAACAAAGCGCTAACATGTGAAAAAAAAGCCCCTTAGTGGGAGTGAAAAAACTATTCCAGAGGTCTGGCCAGTCCTTAGTCGACACCCAAGCATGAAAAACCAAAATCCGAACAAATTTGGGAATGGCGCTCTGTCCTATTTTCAATTCCCGAAAAAAAAATCGTGAATGGCTGTGAATGAGTTAATAGGCTTTTAAATCTTGATTTCAATGGTGACTTGAATTGTCACCAGTTCTTGTTTATTAGCATAAATCACGAAATAAGACCAAAAAAGCGGGAAAAACACACCTGTCGCCGACTTCATTGTCGCAATAAATTCACGCCATTGATAAATATAATGAGGCCCATCCAGCTTCTGGAGAGTAATACATAACGACAAGACTAAAATTGGATCATAAACGAGGTGACGCTGTGAAGTTTAGCATGTGTTCAAATACCGCTAACCTCCTTCTTCATCGCTGTTCAGGTTGTTATCGGATCATGGAGGCGGCCATCGAGCAGGCCTGCAACCCGCCCGTCATGCCCGCCGCTTCACCCGCTCAAAGTTCCATCTCTACGTTAAGTCTGCAGCAGAGCAGGCAGGTCTTCGGGGTTCTGGAGGAGGCCTTCTCGGCTGTCATGTACCACCTGCAGCAGGTGAGAGGATGAATTTGAAAAGCTTTTGGAGGAAGAAATGTGAGCACAGATTCACCTTTTGGATCATTAACTCATTCACTGCCATTACCCGAATTTATTCGGAATTGAAAATATGACGCGGAGCGCCGTTCGGGTGTTGTTTTTTCATGCTTGGGTGTTGATAAAGCGCTGGTTATTGGATTGGATTTGTCTTTATTAGCCTCGCAGTGGAGAAATTTTTATTATTTATTTATAACAATATTAATAATACATTTCATTAATAAGCGCCTTTCAAAACTCTCAAGGATACTTTACAGTTACATGATATTTTTTTTCTACGGGTGAGCAGCGGCAGCCACACGCGCCACTGTTCACTCAACCCGGAAGTAACATAAAGTAACAAAAATAATATGACAACACAAAGACACAGAGAGTCATTCATTCTTCAGCACTTTCGGTACCCTCTTTTTGACATGAAGCAGTTGTAGATGAAAGAGGAGAGGATCAAAGCGTCCTTTTCAGCGGTGGATCAGGTGGAATGTGCAAGTCTACTACAAGCTGCCTGGACCGATGGCCTCTGGCAATTTTTTCCCTTCCACGAGGGGGCAGCATTTGCCTTTTGTCCATGTTTGCGCTTTATTACAGCTTCAGCTATATCAATCTACGTATATGTATTGTATTTTGTACTGCCGCCCCCATTTCAAGCCCAGATAACTACAGACCCATATAACTTAGATAACTACAGACCCATATAACTTAGGAATTAACTATTTTTTTTCTGATGAAAGAATATTTATTACGCTGTATTGAATGTTTATGTAGTCCTAAAACTCACTATTGTATGGGTCCTGGAATTTGAGTGAAAATGACAAAAACCCTGGCACTGCAGTGGACACATTTTTTGCACATTGTCAGGCAGTGAATGAGTAAATGGAAAATCAGTTTTGGTAATGAGCAATAATGTTTAAATAAAAAAGTAATTCTTTTCAGACACAAAATCATGAAATAAACAAACTTGAGCAATATTACCTTTGTGTAAAATAGACTCAGGGTGTGTTTTATGTGTCTGCGTGTCACTCACCGAAATCCCGGGTCATTTCCTGTTTTCCAAGTTGGACCAGAGTCGCTATGGCGACCCTTTTATTTTCGCCACATTCCGCTGCCTGTGCTCCTGGCTGGCCGAGGAAACTTCCTGCCTCAAAGAGGAAGTGACCGCGCTGCTGCCAATTCTCATCAACTACTCACGAAGCCACCTGATGGCTGACAATTCCGAGCAGGGGCTCTCCGATTGGATGGGGAAGATGTCCGTCATCGATGACGGCGGGACCTGGACGGGCAAAGAGGCGCTTCGGTAAAGTAACAAGACCACTGACATCGAAGTGCAGCACATTGGAAATATTCAAAGCAAATATGTACATATGTTGAAGTAGACGCTAGTATAAAATATTGTGCTAAGTCTGTTCTCTTTGTCTTCACTGTAATACCGTAAAATGTCAAAATAGCACAGGATTGGGTAGTAAGGAGAAAAAATTAAAATGTTTATTTTATGTATAAAAAATGATTTGACTTGAATTAAAATTAAATATTAGAAAAATAGATTTGAGTCAAATAAATGAATGTATTTTGGTTTATTTCAATCAGTTTTGAATAGACACTCCCCTACTTACAAACATTCAAGTTACGAACAAGGGTACATATGAACATTTTTGTAGTAACATATGTAGTATTCTCCCCAGTTGTACATGTACATATCTTTTTGGAGCATGTATTTTATTAAATGTTTATTTTTCAGTACAAACCAATGCATGTTACTTATACTAGCCTTAAACATACTTATATAAACCTTAAACATACTTATATAAGCCTTGAACATATATCATATAAAATATAGCACTGAAGCAACTTATGAACAAATTTACCTTACGAATGACCCTTCGGAACTTATCTCGTTTGTAAATTGGGGAGCGTCTGTAATTCCTAAATTATATGGGTCTGGAGTTATATGACTTTGAAAGTGGGGCAGCTGTCCAAAATACAATGTAGTGCATACATATTGGCACTGAATCAACTTATGAATAAATTCACCTTACAAACGGCCTTTCGGAACGTATCTCGTTCGTAAATTGGGGAGCGTCTGTAATTCCTAAATGATATGGGTCTGGAGTTATATTAGCTTGAAATTGGGGCAGCTGTCCAAAATACAATGTAATACTGTACATACAAATTGGCACTGAATCAACTTACGAACACATTCACTTTATGAACGAATTCCCCCTATGAACGACCGTTTGGAAACGTATCTCGTTCGTCAGTTGGGGAGCATCTGTAATTCCTAAATTATATGGGTCTGGAGTTATATGAGCTTGAAATGGGGGCAGCTGTCCAAAATACAATATAATACATACAAATTGGCACTGAATCAATTTACGAACAAACTCACCTTATGAACGACCGTTTGGAACGTATCTCGTTTGTAAATTGGGGAGTGTCTGTACTTCGGCAATCTAGTTAAATCGGGCCCCTCCATTTTAGAATTTAGCCCCCTTTTTATTTCCCCAGATGCATCCCTGCTAGCGGATTACTTTCTTCTACCTCAACAATTTTTCAACCCGTCTCATGTCTTTTAGGTACCTCCTGCCAGCTCTGTGTCACCTCTCCGCTGAGGAAGGGCCCAGGAAGGTGCTCCTCACCCTTGAAACGCCGGCTTTGCTGGTGTACTATCTTTCCCATAGTTTTACTTCCTTGAAGGGTAAAAGTGGCGCGTCCGTCGTGAGGGAACCCAGTATGGAGACGGCCTGCTCGGCCCTCCTCAACTTCTCCGTCACTGAGGCTGAAAGAGTCAGGTGATTGCCGTCCTTATTCCAACATTAGCTCAACCGTCAATTAGCATGTTGATCCCGTTGACAGGCAAACTACATTACATTTGCTTCATTTTTATACATTTGTAATCTATTATTTTTTTTTAGGAAGGATCAATGCTTCCAAATTTTGGAGAAACACCTCAGCGAAGCACTTCCTGTTTTGGTGCACAAAGCTAGCCTCCTTGTCCTTGCAGCAAATTACTGCACGTTGGGTTTGATGATCGTCAGACTGAAATCAACTCCAACAGGTAATTTTGTTTGAGTAAGGCATCAAAATGGTAATACAACCGCTCCCCAGTTTACGAACAAGATATGTTCCGAGCGGTCGTTCGTAAGGTGAATTTGGTCGTAAGTTGCTTCGGTGCTATATTTTGTATGGAATGTATGTTTAAGTCAAACACTGAACGGGGAAGTCTAAATTCACACCTACTGTAGTACGACGACCTCTATTACTGAAGCTGCTGGCACGTAATTACTAAATTACGTGCCAGCAGCCATTACTTTTTGTTATGCATCACGTCCTCCTGTAGCGTCAACTGGGAATTGATTCTTCTTCATTCATATTCCCACTTTTTTTTTCAGCAACCGCTTTTTCAGTATTTTGAATTCATTTTTTTCAATATAATGGCAGCTTGAGAGATTGAACAGTCCATCCAAAAAAATGGATGTGACAATGTTAAAAAAAAAACAGTAAATCTTATACGAAAATTTGAGTAAAATTACTGTGCAGAATTAACAATATTATAGTAAACAAAATTCAAAAGGTCAACTGATAGTTAACTTTCCGATGCAATCTTCAAGTCAAGTCAGGAAACGTATTAGCTAGCTATTAGCTATCTATCTAGCTTGCTATCTATTAGCTATCTAGCTTGCTTTCTATTAGCTATATAGCTAGCTACCTAACTATTAGAGTCAGGAAACATATTAGCTATCTAGCTAGCTAGCTATCAATTAGCTGTCTAGCTACTTATAAGCTAGTTAGCTATCTTTCTGAGTTATGGGTAGAGTGAACGCTGGCGCTTGCACCTGCTGCTGCTCACCCACAAAAAAACTTATCCTGTGACTGTAAAGTGACCTGGAGAGTTTTGAAAGGCGCTTATACATTTTGAAAGGCGCTTATAAATGACATGTATTATTATTATCATTCTTATCATTATTACTATTATTCAGCTTCTCCTCCCAAGCCATTAACTCTTTGAACTCTTTCAACAGTAGCCCAAATGGAACTGTATAGTGCCACTTAGCAATTTTTTTATGATACTAGTGCAGCGTGTTCTACCGGAAACAAATTCCTTGTGTGTTCTACATACTTGGCAATAAAGATGATTCTGATTATTATTACTATTATTGTTGTTATTATTATTAATATTATTAATAAGAGGGATTTCCTCCCCGCCCACATACTCTACACAGCCAATCGTAAGCGAGCGTTATACAAAATCTAACTTACGGATCCTATCCAAACGTTTTTTCAACATACTATATCCACAAAAATGTTCGTATGTACTGTTATTGTTATTCGTAACTCAAATGTTTGCAAGTTGGGGAGCGTCTGGAGTGCTACTACCATTTTCAGTTCTGATTTGCGCATCACACAATAAATAAATAAACAAATTAAAAAAAAAAATGTCTTACATTCTTCTTTCCAGGTTTGGGTGAAGTCAACAATCAAAGGCGCTTCTTTTCCACGGCTCTCCGCTTTCTCCACAGCGCTTTGGACGCTGAGCTCAGCCCAGGCCCGGTTAAAGTGAGCTCCGGCTGGGAGGACAGCTGGGCGGAGGTCGCTGAACTCTGGAGGTTAGCTCTGCAGGCTCTCGGGGGCTGTTTCCGCTCTCAGTCCTGGTTGACAGAGATGGCCAGAGAGGAAGGATGGTTGGGGAACACGCTCGGGATTCTGGGCTGTTGTAGCGCACTACCGGACCAGCACACGAAAGAGGCGCTGGAGGAGGCTCTCTGTGCCTTGGCTCACCAGTGCCCACTCTGCAAACAAGACATTATGGTTGCCGTTAAGAAGAAGGATGATACGGGAGCTTTAAGCAGCATGAGGAATCTTAAGAAGATGATTGGAGTGAAATGACTGAATAAGTGAGTGACGCTTATGGAATGAAATAAGGGAAATCCTGAAGCCAATGAGCACCAACTGCATTTATCATACTTTAATTGGAAATCATTTTCAAATGGTAACAGAATTTAGTAAACATTTTTTTACGGTTGAACAATATTTCTTCTTTCCTGCCTTTCACATTATGTATTTGATTCGCTTCAGAGAAACGGAGTAGTTCCCCATTTTGACCACAAGGTGGCATTGTGACACTTATAGACTTGTCCTTTCTCGGATTTAACTCTTAAATTAATTTGAAGACGTCAGAAATCGCTTTTTAAAAATATTAGTGTATTTAGAGATAATGATAAAAATAATACATTTAATTTATACGCGTCTTTCAAAACTCTCAAGGACACTTTACAGTCACAGGATAGGCACAATTTTAGAAATAGATCGCACTGTGATACAGCAATTTAGCCAAGTACACAATTACAATTCGGAATACAAGAGCCTTGATTGTTAAAATTCAAAAACTGAGCAAGCGCGTATGTTTAAATGTACAATTTCTGATACACTGTTAGTATTTCATTTCATTTGATCGTGGAAGCCGTCCCCATAATGTCCGGTAATTTCTATTAAAAAAAAATCATTAAAAAAAGGGATAGCATGACATATTAGTGCTTTGTTACAGCTTCAGCTGTTGTTAAAGCACTAAGTAAATATTAATATTATATTGTATTATTTAAAAATGGTCCAAATGGTCTTTAAAACAACAACATAATAATAATAATACATATTAAATAATAAATACATACCTTCCAAAGCCCTCAATGACTTTACAATAATAATAATAATAATAATACATTCCATTTTCAAGCGCCTTTCAAAACTCTCACGGACACTTTAGAGTCACAGGATAAGTGCAATCTATTAAATACATAGCTATATAGGTGGCTTGCTATCTAGCTATCTGTCTATTAACTGGCTATTAGCTAGCTAGCGTTTCTCTCTATTTGAGTTATTCCAGGTTGTTGGCTATCTATTAGCTATCTACTAGCTGGCTGGCTAGCTTTCTGTCTATTGACTTCCGGGTTGAGTGAACGCTGGCGCGTTTGGCTGCCGCTGCTCACCCACGGAAAAACTTCAACCTGTGACTGTAAAGTGACCTTGAGAGTTTTGAAAGGCGCTTATAAATGAAATGCATTATTAATATTAATAAAAAACAAGGACATAAATGAAACCATATATAACATTATTAATAAAAAAAGCATTATGATTCAATTGAAATGTATGAAACAGACAATTGAAATATTAACTTAATTGAATACACGTTAAAATAAACAAAAGAGCAAATCTATAAGTGAAATACAGTAAAGTCTCGTTATATCGATATTCAAGGGAGTCCGAAAAAATATCGATATAACCGGGACTAACGATATATCCGACCCTGTTTGCATGTAATTTTCTCCGTGCGTGCATAGAAATAGTATCGATATAACCGGGACTATCGATATATTCGATATCGATATAACGAGACTTTACTGTATAACTGCTCTGTTCAAGCAGTAAATCTCTGGCTAGCCACAAGAGGGTGCCAGTGTTTACTAGGGGGGGGGGCTGTCAAACACGAAAAAGAACCCCCTTGCTCTCAAAATAAATAAATTACACGTTTAAAAAAAGTTTACATCTATCCCCCCCTCCCCCTTTACCTCACACCTCCCGCCCTCTTTTCTTTTCAAACGTGCCCTCCTACTCCCTCTTCTGTCCTCGCTCATAGAAAACTCCTGCATGGCGTGACACACTAACTCACTTCTCTCTCACCTCTTCACCCAACATCATTGCTGCCCCCACACCCCATATTATTTTTTTTTATTTTAAATGAATTTAAACCCTTAAGCTACATTTTTTTGGATCAGGCGAAATCATGCTGTGGAAAGCTCGGAATAAAACTGATGGCATGCAGGTACAGTATATCGTTATTTTGTAGAGTTAGTTTCATACCTGTCAACCTTGGCTAATAGCTGTCATTATAAATGATTGTAATTCCTGTATAAAAGCTGTAGTACGCCGTACATCATTTGAAATTATTAAAAAAAAACGCTAATACAAGCAAAAATTGCAGACGTCTTACCGCGCATGCGCACGTTATTTTCATCAATCCGACCATACGCATCGATAAAAATATATATATATAGTAGCGATCGGCGGCATTATTGTCGTTAGCTACATGCAGTTGAGACGAACTGGATTTGAGCCAAAAGGGTCTTTGTAAAACCGGTTCATGTATGTATTGTATTGTTTTCCCCCTGTATAAAAGTTGTATTACGCCGTACATTATTTTAAACCACGTATAAAATGACAGGTATGTAATAAATAAGTTTTGTTAGGCTATGCTAAAAGTCTTAAAACTCGGTTGGTGTGGGGGGGGGGGGCGGTGCTGAACACTCGAATTAAAAGTGAAAGTTTCAATCGATTAGAATTAAACACACCAAAATAAAAGATCAAAGTGGGGAAAAAAAAGAAGCAATTTCGCCTTTAAATGAATCGCGTTAAATGGCACGTTCATGTATTTTTTTTTTCAAGCAATTGTACTAATTGACTGAATATATCTCTTTAAGAGAAGTGGACCACTTTCGACCCCTCCCCCTTATTCTTGCAGCTGCACCAAACCTATAAGTAGTGGCTTCATGGAGAGCATCCACGCCTCCGTTTATATGTGAGTGGGGGTGTTTATTAAAAGACGACGAGGCTTGAAGAAAGTGTAAATAACAAATCGGGTTCATTCATGGATCCGATTTGCAACCAAGCCGGATTACATGGTGGAGTTTTTTCCTAATCTTTTGGAAGGTTGATTGTTATTATTATTTTTATTATTATTATTATTATTATTATTGACATTGGGGGTGTTCAAAGTGGGTCCAGATGTTGATCCACACTTATTCGGCTATGGTGAGTTTTTTTTAATTGATTTGTAATCTTGTGATATTAGAAAGAATATGATTTATGAGAGTTAATACACGACTTGATTGTTTTATTATTTGCATATGTATAGTGACTGATTTGAGTCTTTTTTTAACTTGTTTTTGATTATAAGTGACTTTCCACTTGCAGCTTTTTACGCACTGATTTTAGGGAATGACAAATATGAAAAGTGGATTGTTTCACATGAACAATGATAAAACGGAGTGTTGGGGGGGGGGCATTTGAATTTTCACTCGAGTTAAAGTGCTGCAAAGCATTTCTGTGTCAAATAATGGAGTCAACATTGATCCGGGTGACCCAGCTCTGGGAGAATAAAAAAAAATCCAATTGTGTCAGGATATGTGTGAGCCTAAATGTAGGCTAAATGGATTCAACAACTTTTTTTTTTGGACAGACAACGATTTCGAGAATATTTGCGTCAAATCTAAAGATGCGCAATTTGGGGAGAAAGTGGTCATCGCATGTGTGTTTTTTTTTTTTTTTTTTTTTTTTTTTTGCATCGCTTAGTTTATGGTGGCTGCGACCTTTGTGACACATGCCAAGGGGGGATTCTGCCAGCGCGCATTAAATCAAAAATATTTTGTCTTATATGGTCGGCTATTAAAGATAGCTGCAGCCACATTAGTTTGATGTGGAATCTAATCTGCATTTTAGATATATATCTTTATTTTTTTATCATAGCTATTTGTCATATATTTTTTTGCTTGTACTTAAACACCAAAGACTATATAGGGAAAGTCTTTAAAACTGCACAACTGTTCATGTTTTTTGATGTTTATTATTTTGCTTTATGTTATTATGTAAAGCGCTTTGTTACAGCTGTTATAAAAGCACTATGTAATTTAAGATGTATTGTATTAATAATAATAATAATAATACATTTAGTTTCTAAGCGCCTTTCAAAACTCTCAAGGATATTTTACAGTCACGGGATTTTTTTTTTTTTGTGCGGGTGAGCAGCGGCAGTCAATGAATGACTTTTTTTTAGTCGAACAAAGTGTAAACGTGTATGGTTTGTGTGTGTGTGTGTGTGTGTGTGTGTGTGTGTGTGTGTGTGTGTGTGTGTGTGTGTGTGTGTGTGTGTGTGTGTGTGTGTGTGTGTGTGTGTGTGTGTGTGTGTGTGTGTAGGAGCGCGCAGACGGACTAAGCAGCTCCTCGCCGAGCGGGCGCCTCTCCCAGTTGTCCTCCCTCAACCAGGCCGCCTACTCGACGGCTCCCCCGCTATGCCACACACCGGCTTCCGACTTCCAACCACCGTATTTCCCTCCCCCGTACCCGCAATCGTCCCTGTCATACTCCCAGAGCCAGGACTCAGCCTACTCCCACCTGTCGGACCCTTACCCTTCCATTAACTCCATCCATCAGCATCAGCAAGCCGCGTGGCACTCCCAGAGGTCGCGCTCCGACGATGGGGGGCTTCTGTCGCAAACGCACCGGGCTCTCGGGCTTGACCCCCGGAGGGAGTATGCGGCTGTCCCCCGTCTCCTCCACGGTCTCGGGGAAGGGGCCGCCGCTCTCGGGGAAGGACCCCTCGGGATGCACATTGGACATCACGGCCTGGATGAGCTTCAGGTGATCTTTTTTTTATGGCTTGGTCACCCCCCCTTTCCCAAATCATCCTCCATTTTTGAAATGGTGGTCCTGTGAAAAAAACGGCAAAGTTTACGTTTTTTTTTTTTTTTTTGTTAAGTTCATGTAAATTTTCTATCAGGCAATAAACGCGGCCCTCTATATATTTTAGATTATCAAATCTCAATGTAGCTAATGTGTTTTTCTAATTGACATTTTAAAATGATGTTACTGTGCAAGCAATATTTATAGATGACCAAAAAAACTGTCCAACGTCACAACTGGTGGAAAAAAAAGCTAAAGCAATTCGGGAATAAATAGTCACATTTATCAACATCTAAATAATTTTAACATCGTACGATTTTTACTCCCCCCAAAATGCATTCCGGTTAACCGGGATATGCATTTTAAGTTAAAATGACCCCCCCAAAAAAGTTGCCTACTTATTTTTAACGCATTTTCGCATCACTTTGTAAAATTTACATGAAAAAAATATATACTTCAAGAAAACAGTTTTTTTAAAGTGATTAATCGCAAATAAATTAGACAACAACAATTTTAGAACACATTTCATCACAAAAAAAGGCGTTTGTTTAATTTCGAGTGCTCATTTTCTGACATTGTGTACTGCCATATTTCCCGAAACGATTAAAAAGTATATGAATTACATTATTTTTTTTAATTAAAAAAACATTTTAATAACTTGATTTGTAAAGCAGTTACTATACAAATCACTGTATCCGCGTCTTTCTGTTACGCGTGGCGTGTATATATATATATGACATCCTAAGTCTCACTTTGCACCCCCTTTTTTTACCCAACCCAGAATAATAGTTTGTAAGCAGTCACCCCCCACCCCCACTCCTGCGCAGCAGGTGCAGCTGCAGACGCAGTTTGTTTCCCTGCGTGCCGCACAAACACACCGCGACCAATTGATGTGCACGCTCATTATTATTAAAAAAAGAAGCGACGTCGCGTAGGCGAGCCAAAAGTAAAAAAAAAACAGTCGAATCGGGCATGTCGCTGCTAAACGGGGGCCTTTCCTCGACAAGCGTCTTTATTTGATTAATGGATGATGATATCCTGCACCTTTTGAAATCCGACTGTGAATTGAGTACAAAGGGAAGCTCGCCTTGTGTCCTTTTATCGCTTGCGTGAATGAATGGAGCGAACGCCTTTAAGGGATTCGATTAACCGACGAATAGTTGTATAAAGAAAATTATGGCGACATAATTGCATTTAGAAAATTTCCGTACAAATCAAATCTCAACAAACAGTGTGGAACAAGAAAATAATATTTTTTACACTCGTTTATATTTGCTGAATGCTTTAATCATGTCGACCAATGCTTATATTAGCCTATACAGTATGTGAATGACAAACATGAAATGCAGTATTTTTTTTTACTAAATTGATACGGATACCTGCCTTTTTAGAAAATATTTTGAACAAAAACAACTTACAGTAAAATAACTTCCATTAATTACTTACTATAGTGAGGTTCTTTAAATATAAACACTCACATTAGTGGCGTGAGTTTGTGTTACTTCCGGGTTGAGTGAACTCTGGCGCGAATGGCTGCCGTTGCTCACCCGTTGAAAAAAAGTTCTTATCCCGTGACTGTAAAGTGTCTTTGAAAGTTTTGAAAGGCGCTTAGAAATAAAATGTATTATTATTATTTAAAGCACCAATTCAAATGACCTGCGTGAATCTATAAAAAAAATGTGTATATAATAAATGTGTAATAAAACACGTGCAACACTTTCAGATATTACTTAGCAACCATTCTTCAATTTGGAACCAAATCTTATCCAAAGAACATAAATTGCACACTGAATGAGAACTAAATATTTTTATATGAATCCTAATCTACTATCTAAATAATAATAATAAATTTTATTCATAAGCGCCTTTCGAAACTCTCAAGACCTCCCTGCTGTCCTAAACATCATCTTTTCTGAAGAACCAGCACCGTAAAGAACCCTTGAGGTGAAAAATGGTTGTATATGGTAGAGTGCAACACAAATGGGAAAGCAATATAGAACCTCTGAAGCATCTTTAATTTTGAGAGTGTGCATTACCTGCCTTTTAAGGAGAAAAACGAGGTGTGTGTGTGTGTGTGTGTGTGTGTGTGTGTGTGTGTGTGTGTGTGTGTGTGTGTGTGTGTGTGTGTGTGTGTGTGTGTGTGTGTGTGTGTGTGTGTGCGTGTAAGCTATAAGGCCAGTGGATAAATGATAGTGACTGTCTGTCTGACACAGGGAATGGAGGAAGGATCAGCCTTGGGCATTCTGGACCACTCTGTCATTAAAAAAGGTAAGCTTCGACTGTGTGTGTCTATGTGTGTCTGTGTGTGCGTGTGTTTATGTGAAGAGAAAGGGTTAGCGCGTGTGTCCAAAGTGTGCACCTATATAATTGTGCTATACAAGCTGAAGGGGTTTTTGTGTTTAGTAATGGCGTTCCGACACCAGTCCAACACACACACAGAAACACACACACACAGACACACAAACTATAAATAATTCTGTTTTGCTATTTCATTTGAAGTCAAGAAGTCCTCTAATACTCAGCTGCAGACTTTCACCCCAAAGGCACACATTCTTAATGAACTGTTCATGGTCATATGAGTGTGAGAGAGAGAGAGAGAGAGAGAGAGAGAGAGAGAGAGAGAGAGAGAGAGAGAGAGAGAGAGAGAGAGAGAGAGAGAGAGAGAGAGAGAGAGAGAGAGAGAGAGAGAGAGAGAGAGAGAGAGAGAGAGAGAGAGAGAGAGAAAGAGGGATTAAAGTGAGAAAAAAAGAATTGGGCCAAGGAGAAAAAAAAAGATCCGATAAAAGCAGCGTTGTGGGGACATTTGCAGTGCCGGTGTGTGTGTGTGTGTGTGTGTGTGTGTGTGTGTGTGTGTGTGTGTGCTAATATTATAGATATTGAGTGGCAGTTTTTTTGTGTGTGACCTTTTCACAAGACACAGGGGCACAGTTAGAAAACTCAAGTAGTATTAAAAGATGGTGGAGTCCGGATGCAAGTGTAGGAGAGAGGGGGTGTGTGTGCAGAGGAGTGTGGAGAATGATGGAGAATATAATACAGGTAACATTCGACTTACGACCGAGTTCCATTCGGACCAAGTGGTCGTAAGTATAAACGGTCGTAAGTTGAAATCAATTCAACATGTTGAATAGACTCGGAGGCTAAATGACTCGCAACGCCCCCCCCCCATGCCATCACTCTCGATTGCTGTGCGAGAGTGAGATGCTGGCTGGCCAAAATTGTTGTATGCGTTGCCGGCCTGCTAGCGTTACGGTGCAAGGCGTAGAATTAAAAATGTAAAAAATAGGGTCTGGAGGTCGTGGTCGTAAGTACGGGTGGTCATAAGTCGTAAGTAGGATGTTACCTGTATGGGACACTTGTGTGAACACTATGCTGGTTTGTCGAACACTTCAACAGGTTTGCAGGCTATGACAAAATCGGGGTTTTGAACAGTTTTGAGTGAAGTGTAGGAAACGAGACATATCTAAACAGAATGACATAAAGCCCAATGAAGTGGTACGGAAAATTAATCGATCGATTTAAGAATCAATCAGTTGTCGATGAATTGTGGATAAACAGACAAACAGTGGAAATAAAATACCTCTTTTCTTCTTTGTTTTTGTTTGGGCCTTCCAGTTCCTGTCCCATCCAAGCTGAACGGTTCATCACTATCCGCCTTGTCCCTCGGTAAGGACGGCCTGGGCATGGGGGCCGTATCCAACCCGGCAGAGGTTTTCTGCTCGGTGCCGGGTCGCCTGTCGCTACTCAGCTCCACCTCAAAGTACAAGGTCACCGTGGGAGAGGTTCAGCGGCGGCTCTCGCCGCCCGAGTGCCTCAACGCTTCTTTGCTGGGCGGAGTCCTCCGCAGGTAAGAGGAAAAAAGTACCTTCTTCAAGAGGTAGAAAGGGGGGGGGGGAATCACATTGTGTTTTGCTAATAAGCTCGCTAGCATCAGCTTTGGATAACATCGTAAAAAACTGATAAACGAGCCACAAATAAAAAAATACAAATGCACAGACCTTAGTTGCGAGTTGTTTGATTATCTGGATAATGTTTGATAGCTAGATAGCTAGCATGATAGCTAGCTAGCTATAAAATGGTAAAGATAGACATAGATTGAGCGACAGATAGATATGGCAATAGAGCGATAGATCGATAGAGAGAGAGAGATCGACATCGATAGAGCGAGAGATAGAGTGATTGATCGATAAATAGAGATAGAAAGAGCTTGAGCGATAGACAGATAGAGCGATATATCAATAAATAGGTAGATAGAAAAAGATAGAGATAGACATAGATAGAGCGAGAGACAGAGCGATAGAGGTAGAAAGAGCTAGAGAGAGATAAGCAGATAGAGCGAGAGATTGAGAGATAGAGCGATAGAGCGATCCATCGAGAGAGATAGAAAAAGAGAGTGACATAGATACAGCAAGAGATAGATAGAGCGATAGATCGATAGAGAGAGATACAGAGAGCGAGAGATAGGTAGCGCAATTGAGGTAGAAAGAGCTCGAGAGAGATAGACAGGTAGTGCAAGAGATCGAGAGATAGTGATGGAGCGATAGATCGATATAGAGAGGTCGACATAGATAGAGCGAGAGATGGATAGAGCGATAGATCAATAGAGAGAGAGTGATAGAGTGAGAGATAGAGCAACAGATAGAGCGATAGAGCCATTGATTGATAGAGATACAAAGAGCTCGAGAGGGATAGACAGATAGAGCGAGACAGATAGAGCGATTGATTGATTGAGATCGATAGATATAGAAAAGATAGTGACTTAGAGCAAGAGATAGATAGAGCGATCGAGCTATAGATTGATAGAGAATGATAGACATAGATAGAGCGAGAGATAGATAGAGTGATAGAGCGATTGATCAATAGAGGTAGAAAGAGCTAGAGAGAGACAGAGCGAGAAATCGAGAGAGTGATAGAGCGATAGATCGATTGATCGGTAGACCTGGTTGTCATTGAATTGTGTTAGATAGCCTGTTTTTCCACACCATTAATTACGGGGTTTACATCATTCTTTACTTTTTCAGATATCTGTACTTTGAGTATTCATTATTTATCATCAAGTTCTATACTTTCAATCACTACACATTTAAATAACCACGTCCTTTCCACGTCTTATTTTGAATGACAACGTGGCGTTTTACTCCTGTGAAGCAATGATAGAGTGATTCAAATTATGACAACAAAGGCACTTTGTATTGATACTGAGCTCAAAACAGCCTCAATGACCAAGTTGACTTAGGGCCATGGAACTGATACACATCCAAAAAATACAAAATGGAAAATACCAATGGAGGAATGGAAAATGCAAATGGAGGATTTAAGAGCGCGTGTTAGTCTCGGTCCCAATCCGAACCTCTCTGTGGTGATGTTTTCCGAAGAAAAAGTGCCTATACAAAGCAACTGTGAGGTCAGAGCTTGCGGACCCAAAATGGGTCATGGGACTAAATCACAAGAGCGGGCAACGTTTTAATGAAGCCCAGCCTCGGGCCAAGAGAGAGAAAACTCATGGATGGGGCTCATTAAAGGATCAAAAGGAAAGTAAGTTTCTTTCTCCTCGATGGAAAGAGAGAGGCGACCTCCTGCTTAGTGATAATTTTTCGCTTTCTGTCATGTCAAAAAATGTGCTTATATAAAAATCAACAGACCTGTAAAGGGGAATATAAAGGAGCAAAAACAAGGCAAGGAAATAGTGTGTTGACGGATCAGAGGAGGATTTTAGTGGGACACACACACACACACACACACACACACACACACACACACACACACACACACACACACACACACACACACACGCAAAGATTGGACCATCTACTAAAAAACTGCTCGCTGTCTCTACCTCCCCTCAGGGCAAAGTCCAAGAATGGTGGCCGCTGTCTGCGAGAGCGTCTGGAGAAGATTGGCCTCAACCTGCCCGCCGGGCGACGCAAGGCAGCTAACGTAACTCTGCTAACATCTCTGGTGGAGGGTGCGACACACACACACACACACACACACACACACACACACACACACACACACACACACACACACACACACACACTAACCTTCCCATACTCTTAACTGGTAGAGACATGCAGAAAGCTGTTCAAATAAGCTAATATGCATATTTATAATAATAATAATAATAATAATAATACAATACATTTAATTAAAAAGCGCCTTTCAAAACTCTCAAGATCACTTTACAGTCACAGGATAGTAGTTTTTCTGTAGGTGAGCAGCAGCGGCCACACGCGCCACCGTTCACTCAACCCGAAAGTAACTCAGTTAGAAAGCGAGCTATCTAGCTAATAGATATCTAATAGATAGCTATCTAGATAGATAGCCAGCTAGATAGCTACATAGCTAATAGATAGCTGGTGAGATAGCCAGCCAGCCAGCTAGATAGCTAATACCGGGTACAGTGAACGCTGGCGCGAATGGCTACCGCTGCTCACCCACACAAAAAAGTTATGTGACTGTAAAGTGTCCTTGAGAGTTTTGAAAGGCGCTTATGAATGAAATGTATTATTATAATAATAGATACCAAATAAATAGCTAACTAGATAGCTAGCCAGCCAGCTAGATAGCCAGCTAAATAGCTGGATAGAGACAAATAAAAATAAGAGGAAAAAAGAAATAAGAGTAAAATGAAGAGAAAATTAAAAAAAAGCTAAATGGGATGAAATAAAGTTGAGCAAAAAAAAGAGCGAAAAAAAAAATAAAAATGAAAAAAATATAACTCTTATTAGCATTATGCTAGCGGACTGCAGTAACACTGGAGTTATGTAAGCTAGGCATGGGTGGCATACACACACGTCAAAGGTGTGGTATAACAAAAAAAAAATCCCAAAAAATAGTGAACTGTGTAAATAGTGCAATTGAGAAAATGGTTACACAAGACTTCCCCTGACCTAAGCTGACAAAGCAGCAGATTGTGCATCATTTTTAAGGCTTTCATGGCTACTAAATAGGAAACCCGCACATGTCACAATAACATGACTGTTTTCCAGCATGCAAAATGTAAAATCCTCTATGAGACTCACACTGACTCTATTTTCTTCATCATCCTCCTCCTCCACCGCCTTCTTGCAGGCGAGGCCGTCCATCTGGCGAGGGATTTCGGATACGTGTGCGAGACCGAGTTCCCCGCCAGAGCCGCCGCCGAGTATCTGTGCAGGCAGAGCGAGCCGGACCAGCTACCCACACGACGCACTATGCTCCTCGCCACCAAGTGAGTTTCGGGTTTTCCGTATTTGAGTCAATGGGTGACATTTGACATGGGGCACACCTGCACTACGAGTCCATTAGAGCGAGATAGTTCATGAGGTACACAGAATAAATATATGATGAATAATTTGTCAAAATACAAATACTACATACATGAGGATTGACCAACAGGATCCATCTGTGAAAATTACAATACAATACATACAACCCATATTGATTTATATAGCACTTTAACAATAGCTGAATCTGTAACAAAGCGCTATTATCATATACAGGAAATAAAGCAGTCACAAAGATAGTAAAAAGCACCAGGGAGTAAACCTAATATCAAGTCTGAATCATGCCGAGTCAAATACAGTGCTACCACAGCTCACAAACTTAATTGGTTCCCAGAAAGTTTGTGTAAGGCGAAACGTTTGTCTGCCGAATATTTATTTCCCATAAGAAACCATTGAAAAGGAGAATAATCCGTTCCCAGTTCCCCATAAAACATAATTTTATAATAAATAAGACTTAAAAACACACAAAATATACCTTATTTTACGTATAGTAAATGTGCTATTGTATTGTAATTAAAGACAAACTAAATTGGCTGCCGTGCCTAGTATGCAAATTTGTTTGGCAAATCTGATTAGCAGCCAATCAGAAGCCTGTTTCGTGCTTCGGACTATACCGTGACTATAAAGTGTACTTGAGAGTTTTGAAAGGCGCTTAGAAAGAGGAGTCCATGTGGCTTTTAGCAGACAACGCAAACAATGCATTGTGCACCATGACGACAAACGACAACTGGAGCAAAATCTTCTGCAAGGGATATTTACCATAAATTAAGCAAGGGAGCATTTGTGGTAGGTACTTCCTTGATTTAAAAAAATCCTTTATACTTCGCAACAATGTTTTTTTATTGCGATTAGTCGTCTTATTGTGTTTCAAGTTGTGAAAAGTGGGGCAGGCAACTTGATGGCCGGGCAGGGAACTTTTCAAAGTTGTCTGCCCTGGTGTCCATTAACTTTTTGTCATGAGTTTCAGACACTGGTAAAGCGCATTACAGTAATCGGGCCGAGATGTGACAAAGGCATGAATTATTCACAAAAATACATAAGTAATAAACGCATTGCTGTCTGTCACATGGTCATGACAGGTTAACCTGATGTTGTGTCCCATGGGTGTAAGCTTCCAACAAAAATATGTCTAAATAAAGCTATGACAAACCTCTTACCTCATTTTTCCTTCCTTAAAGGGAGATCTGCAAGGAGTTTGTAGACCTCATGTCCCAAGATCGTTCTCCGCTCGGAGGCAGCAGACCCACCCCCTGCCTGGAGCCAAGCCTCCAGGGGAACCTCACCCACTTCAGTCTGCTGACTCACGGCTTCGGGACCCCCGCCATCTGCGCCGCGCTCTCCGCTTTCCAGAGTTACCTGATGGAGGCCATCAAAATGCTGGACAAAGGAGACGGTGGAGGGAAAGGGCACCATGAAAAGGAGATGAAGCATCGGAAATAGATGGTGAAGTGGCAAAAAAAAAGAGGCCTAAACTCTTCTGTGTTGCAACCTTTGGGACAAATACAGACCAGGCTTGACTTTCAGGCATAAGGAGGTTGACTGTAATGTACAATAATATTTGTCCATCAACTTAATTTTAAATGGACCTCTTCTAGACGCATCCACACCCGGATGCACTCCTACATATGGCAGTATTGTTTAATTTCGCACCAATCTTTTTTTTTTTTCATGTGGAAACAGATTTTTACAACATTTTGGACTCATGCCGGACGTGTCGTACACAAGCCATATCTGAGGCAACAACCTGCTCTTTTGCTGACACATTTTGTTTTCTTCGCTTGGGTTTGTAGTTCGTAGCAAGGTGCTGACGGGGAAATGGCATCGCATGTTTGGTCTTCAGTGGACGGAGAAGGTTGAAGATGCAGCTAGCTGGAGGCGTGGCTTCTGCGTGTCGTGTACATAAGTGAAGCAAAGAGCAGAATCATTTTGTACTTTGTGTGTATGTTCATGATTATTACTGTTATTACTGTTACTATTGTATTACAACATAAATGTAATATATTATTAAAAAAATAAGAATGGATCTGTTTTATGGATGTTTGTAAAACTCCCATGCCCTGCAGTCCATAAAACACTTTACAGGTGTAAAGGTCGCTAATGATACCTGCTATCCTTATACCACAGAAGAAATCTGTGCAAGGTGGTGGGTGGCGATGGACCCTAAAAATGGAGACAGGAGGGTGTATTTGACAAACTGTATGAAACAAAGTTTGCAGGAACAAAATTTAAAAGAGTCATCAGAACAAAAAGGTCCAAAGTATTAAACAAAACCATGACAAGACAAAACAAACCTGACAGGGTGGAACAATCAATGACCCAACACTGAATAGTAATGCTGGGAGTCCTTTTAACTGCCACTGATTACCACGACCAACACCTGTGCAGCTGCAGGCGGGGCCAGACAGTGCCACCTGCTGGCCGCAAACCAAAACGTGACAAAAATCAATATTCACATTTTCAAACATAACATCATTCCTTGATAATAATAATAATACATTTCATTTATAAGCGCCTTTCAAAATTCTCAAGGACACTTTACAGTCACATGAGATTTTTTCTGCGGGTGAGCAGCGGCAGCCACACGCGCCGGCGTTCACTCAACCCGGAAGTTCACAATGTCCCACCAATGCTGAGCTATCTGAGCTAAGTTCTGTTAAAAAAAACTTCAAAAAAATCATGACTATGGTAAAATTAAGGGGCCCTAAAATAGACTCATGGGGGGCTCCGCTCCATCTGAAGCCTTGAACACAATGACAGGATGAGTGCATGACTCCAAATGTCCAATAAGCCTGCCCTTCAAACCATCTGTTTGTGTGTCACTGACTTCCCATGGACCACCTCTCCTGGTCCACCAAACGCTATTTCGGCTTTCCAGGGGCCGCACACATCCTCTCAAATACCTGTCTTATCTCTCTCACTCTCCTCCCATCTCATTACTGCTCCTCTCAGTATCCTAACCTCCACTCTCCTCCTCCTCCATCACCCACTCTGCCACCCCCCCCCCCCCTTATCTGACACTCAGCAGGGCCGCTCTACATCTCAGTGTGTGTGCCTGCAGGCAAACATATGCTGCTTTTCCCGTCAAGTAGATTCCGGTGTGTTTGAGAGAGAAGAGGGATTGTTTAATGTTTATTAATCACCTGTCTGTGGAACAAGGTGGCGGGACAGCAACGGACTCGCACACACACATTCAGACACACACACACACACACACACACACACACACACACACAAACACGCACACAGGTTCTGGGTTTTACATTTACAGCAACACAAAGTGTGTAAAATTGAAGGGAAAATTCGTTTTAAGATGCTAAATCACAGGTGTCAAATTCAAAAAGTCCGCATGCCAGTTCCCATCCATCAAATTCCAGGCGTTGCCCTACCACCACCCAAAACAGATCAAGACAAATATTTTAAAAATATTTCACTAATTTCAATTGAATTAAACGGATAAGAAGTATCGTTAACCCTTCGAATGACAGCGGTTACTACAGTGAACAGATTATCAAGTTACAGGGTGCATGAAATACATTGTACATCGAATACATCGAAGTACATTGCGACGACAGTGGGGAAGGGGGGGGGCTTTGAAGTTGCCCATCTTGTTCTTATTTTCAATAAAATTGTATCCATCCATAACTGAATCAGTAATGCATAAATATTATCAAAGAGATGTCATTATCAACGGTCTAGAATTGGATACAGATCCAAATTAGGACAGTTGAGTCTTGTCAGAGGTCTCCCCTGAACTAAAGAGAATTCAATTGAAGGCTTTGTGGGTTGTTTCTATGCTTCCATAGTCCCAGAAAAAGCAGCCGGTAGATTTTTTTTTTACATCCATAACTGTATTTCAGAACGTCTGTGTGAGTTCTCAGTCGTGCATGAGTGGTCCATCGATGAAAAGGTTTCTTCAGCCGTCATCTGTACTTCTTTGAAGGTGTCGGACGTTTCGCTTCTTATCCAAGATGTTTCGTCAGCGAACTAAAGTATTGCTGGTAATTCTCAAAAAAAGACTATCAACATCGCAGGTATAATACTAGTGGGCCTCAATCGGCAGTACATATGCACCTAAAAGCTAGCAACCACTCATTTGAAGACAATGAGGTTAAAATCTTAGCGAAAGAAATTAGATGGTTTGAAAGGGGAGTAAAAGAAGCGATTATCATAAAACAGCGAAATCCTTCACTAAACCGCCATGGTGGGCTGAGGTTCAATTTGGATCGTTCGTACAGCAGACTGCTTAGGCAACATAGGCTTAGTTATGCTGATGAGGTGATACCAGATCAAATGGGGCAATCAGGCCAGTCGTAGACCTCATTGTCAGGTAGGACAATAGATGTAATCAGTCAAGACAATAGAATAATCAGTGGAGCAGGGACCAATCATAGCAGAGTCCGGCACCACACCGGTTTGGACAGTAGGGATATCTATATATAGGGCCGAAACTACCAGCAAACATTTTTAGTTCGCTGACAAAGCATCTTGGATAAGAAGCGAAATGTCCCACACCTTCAAAGAAGTACAGATGACGGCTGAAGAAACCTTTTCCTCGATGTATTCCAAAACATTAACAATATTCAAAATAAAGGGCACAAGTTCTGTTCCATGTGGTACACCTGCCATTATAAATGAACAAATCAGCCCTTTTTATGTACTTCTGCTTCTAAAATGCTTTTGAACACCCCTACACACACATTTTGAGCGAGCACACATGCATGAGCAAGTGTCCAACGCACAAGGACTGAATTCAAGTGCAAAAGTACACAGCCAGAAGCATGTTCTCATGTTGCAGATGAGTAAACTAGAGAGCATAGCGAAAAGCACCACAGGGACAAAGAGCATATAGCTCAACTGCGCGTCACGTTTTATTGGAATAGAAAGAACGAGGAGGTCAGTGGTAAAAAAAAAAAAAAAAAAAAAAAAAAAAGAAGGGAACGGTCACTTGGTAGGACTGAGCTTCTCCAGGTCATGGATGCCCTCCTTGTCAATCAAACGGACGGTGAAGGAAGGAAGGTTCAAAATGAAGCGCCTGTTGAGCTGGAAACAACAGGGACAACCAGAACAAATCAAACAAAACTCTCCCGGGAAAGCTCATCAAGTGAGAAATGGCAATTTACAGATGGTCCCCAACTTATGAACATTCGAGTTACAAATAACAGTACATACGGACATGTTTGCAGGTATAATCGGTCAAATAATGTTCTGACAGAGATGCTGTAAGTTACATTTTGTATTGCGCTCACTTACGATTGGCTGCGTAGAGTATGTGGGCGGGGAGGAAATCCCTCTACCCAGTTGACGCTCCAGGAAGACGCGATGCATCACAAAAAAATAATGGCTGCTGGCACCTAATTCAGTAATTACATGCCAGTAATGACTTACTGAAGATCCAAGGATATATGTCGTCGTACTACAGTAGGCGTGACTGTTAAGAGTGTCTGTGTTTTCTACTTCCCCGTTCAGTGTTTGACTTAAACATACATTCCATCCAAAATATAGCACTGAAGCAACTTACGGACAAATTCATCTTACGAACGACCACATATCTCGTTCGTAAGGTGGGGAGTGTCTGTATGTTCTTAAAAAAAAATACAGCATGAAATGTTAGCCAACCTCTTCAATGCACTTCTTCAACATATCCACCGCTTCATCTCTGGTCAGATCTGGAAGATAAGAGGATGCTGATGAGTTATGGGTACAAATCGGAGATGATTAAATGTAGCTGTTTGTGACCTAGCACACACCTGGTTTGTAGTAGCGGTCAAGGATGGAGAGCGTTAGGTAGGCCCCATAACCGTGGGCGGCGAAGGGAGCTTTGACCAGCGAGGACAGGTAGTCCATATAGTAGAGACCCGGCCCGTCTGTGTCGTCGTGGCCCGCCAGCAACATGTTGACGTGATATGGTGTCTGAAGACAGGAGACCATGAAGCCCTTGCGCCTTTGCTCACGTACGCGGGCGATTTTTGTAAGTATTTTCATTTGTAAATATTATTCTATGTACAGGTAACATCCGACTTACGACCGACTCGACTTACAACCACGACCCCCAGACCTTATTTTTATTTTTTTTTAATTCTACACCCGGCACCGCAACACGCTAGCAGGCCGGCAATGCGTACAACAATTTTGGCC
Organism: Hippocampus bargibanti; assembly: GCF_051943395.1. Taxonomy (NCBI): domain Eukaryota; kingdom Metazoa; phylum Chordata; class Actinopteri; order Syngnathiformes; family Syngnathidae; genus Hippocampus; species Hippocampus bargibanti. Next base: position 8,385,214 of record NC_142753.1, on the reverse strand, counting down.
AGCCAGCCAGCATCTCACTCTCATACAGCAATCAACCGCGTGATGGCACCAGAGGGGGCAGTTTTCCATTCATTTATCCTCCAAGTCTCTATTCAACATTTTGAATGGATATCGACTTGCGACCATTTTGACTCGCGACCATTTTGACTTGGGACGGTTTGGTCAGACGGGAACTCGGTCGTAAGTCGGATGTTACCTGTGTACTCTATGTTGCTAGTGGACTGTTTATTGCATTAGAGTTCTGTACTGTACAGTTACTTCCCTACTTACGAACTTTCGCGTTACGAACTACGGTAGACACGAACATTTTTGTAGTCACATATATAGTATTCTCTCCAGTTGTACATGTTCATATCTTTATATAGCATATATTTTATGAAATGTTTTTTTTCAGTGCAAACCAATACAGGTTACTTATACAAGCCTTAAAAATACAGTAAAGTCTCGTTATATCGATATTCAAGGGAGTCCGAAAAATATCGATATAAGCGGGACTATCGATATATCCGACCCTGTTTGCATGTAATTTTCTCCGTGCGTGCATAGAAATAGTATCGATATAACCGGGACTATCGATATATCCGATATCGATATAACGAGACTTTACTGTATATTCAATACAAAATATAGCATTGAAGCAACTTATGAACGAATTCACCTTACGTTCGGAACGCCTCTCGTTTGTAAGTTGGGGAGCGTCTGTACGACAAACATTTATCGTGCTTCTTTCTTTATGCTAGTACTGTACTGTGTTCCACAAAAATAAGCCTTATGAATACTTTTTGTACTCATACACATGTAAATTTACCAACACAGCAAGGGTTCGATACATCGCGGTTTTTCATCTATCGTGGGTGGTCCCGGACCGCGTTAATCGTGATAAACGAGGGATTACTGTATTAAAGTAAACTTAAACGATTCAATTTTGGGACGGGGTTTTTAATCCTTTTAAGGACAACGGTGACTTCAGTGAACAGCTTTATCACGTTCGAAAGTTACAGGGTGCATGAAAGGGATAATTTCCAAAAGTTGAGTCTCTGTTGTTTTTTTCCGTATTGACCAAGGGGAACGACGACATTTTATAGCTAGGGACGATTTTTTTTCCAATTACTCGGATGTGAAAGAGAGAGATGGGGCTAACGTGTATATTGTTTTTTGTTTACGGGGGGGTGGTTTAGTCAGTTGCATTGTGACATCTGCTGGAAGTCAGCACCCCTGTCGCCGCCTTCATCGCACCCTCCCCCCCTTCTTCGCTCGCTTGCTCGTCCTTTCCCTCTGCCTTCACCCCGAGCTCCCCCCGAGTCACGCCAGGGCTCATTAAAAACTTCTAAAGTCGTTTCTCTTGCACCCCCACTACCCTTTCGAAATGACATCTTCCATGCTTCCAGCCTCTTCTCTCCCCTCCAGTACACTAATTTCTTTCTTCAATTAAAAAAAAAACTCATATACACAAAATATCTTGAAGCTTAAATGGTTGACAGGCAAAGGGTGTTTTTTTTTTGTAATTCGCGCCAAATAAAAACACAAAACAAGAATAATGTCGCTTCCACGGGTCGGTGACGATCTCAACATCTTCCCTTTCATTTCAATTTGGCTCACATTTGACCTGCTTATTTCTCTGACTTCTGTTCTATTTGCCACCAGGGGGATGATCGTTACATCCCCCCCCCCGTGGAGTGGGGCTTTTGTATGAGTGTTAACGATGGCTTCGCACAAACATACATCACAAAGCAATACTGTTTACGTGTGCGTGAATCAACACACATCAACACGTACGGGGGCCGCCTGTCGCGCTCGCGCTTGTTTGTATGTGCGCTTTTACTCCTCTGTGAGCTTGCGAACGCCCCCAGTGGCATCACCCCCACCCACCCACCAGACACCTGCCTCAGCGGTTACGTTGTAACAATAATATGACGCTGGCATCAAAATAACTTTCCCATGTCACCTCAAAGGCACCTTGTTAACCCCGCCACCTGAACTCACACCTTGATTCAAATTAACAAACAATATGCATCATCTGATCACCCCCCTACACCCCCCGCCAGTCACACACACACGTCTTTGTATTAACGCACAAAAGAGGTGTGTGTTCCTCGTGATAACCCAAATCAAACCTTCAATTTAAATAACCTTTAATTTTCCCTTCTGGGGTCGCCACAGCGAATCACTGTCCTCCATCTTCAGAGGTTTGATTGGCATGTTTGTTTTGGTCAAACTTTTACGTCGGATGCCCTTCCTGACACAACCCTCTGTATTTATCCGGGCTTGGGACCGGCACAATATCGTCTGAAATGAAAATATAGCAAGAATATCATTTCTATGGGTAACTTTGACGCATCATGCCACCATGACATCGCTGATCCACTGGTGAAAAGGACGTTTTGATCCTCTCCTCTTTCATCGAGAACTGCTTCGTGTAACAAAGAGGGTACAGAAAGTAATTAAGAATAAATGACTCTGTGTCTTTGTTTTGTCATATTATGTTATTCAGATTTTTTTTTTTTGTTATTTTGACGAGATGTGTATATGGAACTGCCGCGGCTTGGAATTGAAGCGGATTTGAATGGGATACTAGACCTGAGAGAGTCTTTTTTTTGTCAATGGATGCTACAGTTTAGTGTTTGCTTTCAACATTTAGCTTGGAGCAGACGTGCACATTCCACCATGACGTCCCTGATCCACTAGTGAAAAGGATGCTTTGATCCTCTCCTCTTTCATCTAGAACTGCTTCATAACAATAAAGAGGGTGTCTTCTTTTGACTTCAAAATGGCGCAGCGAAAGTGGCTGCCTTTGCAGCAGCTCCTGTATTTTGTTTTTCTACTTCTTTCTTTCCTTTCCTCTTCATTTCATAACTTCGCTGCTGTGAAATGTAAATTTCTCCACTCATATTTAGCCAAATTTGAGAGAATCCATTGGGCTGCGCTTCACAGTGCAAATGGACAATAACCCAAAACATACTGCTAATGCAATTAGAGAATTTGTAAGGGAAAAGTCAATCACCTAACCTGTTATCCAACAGAGCAAGAGTTTCCAATCTCAAAAAGATGAAATGAACATTTCTAGTGGATTTTTTTTTACCCTTGTAGACCACCACTAATATTTTGAAAAATATTAGCGTACGCAGAGATATTGCACCAATATTCAAACTCCTCTGCCAAGTTTAAGCGCTGCCTTTCCGTCCCTTCCTGTTTGCACCCTGCCCCCCTCGGGCATGTTCTCTTTATTAACATTCCTCCTCAATCTGTTGTATTAATTGTTCACTGCACAGGAGCCGTTGAGCTGTGAGTGCAATATGCTACCGGTAATTATTTGTGCGACCGCGTTCGAAAATGTATCGCCAACACACACACGCGCGCGCACACATGGGCCCAGCTGTAGCGTGCCGCGGCGCAGAGGCTAACTGTTGCCGTGGTCTAACAGTGCGGGTTCCTGTCGTAATTTATCACTGATCGCTGTTGTGGGGGGTGGATTGCCCTGGAATCCATTGCTCCCTTAAGTGTTTTAACCGCATGTTTAATTGCTGCAATTGCGGTTAATCAGTGTCAATAAGGCGCGTATAAATAAAATGTATTATTATTAATTAAAAAATAAAGAAAGAAATAAAGATGAAGAAAAGTAGCTATTATGCTAACTACAAGATGGCTATTTGCGAGTGTGTTTTCCATTTTCTGTTGTATATTAACTGCCATTCCCAAATTTATTCGGGAATTGAAAATATGATGTAGAGCGCCATTCCCGAATTTGTGTGTTTTTTTTTTTCTTTTAGGGGTGCCGATGAAGCACTGGCCAGACCTCTGGGAGCATTTGCCTTTTGTCCATGTTAGCGCTTTGTTCCAACTTCAATGGGGCCGGCTGTACAAAATACAATACATTACATGTTAATTCCTAAGTGATATGGATCTGGAGTTATCAGAGCATTTGAAATGGGGGCGGCTGTCCAAAATACAATACATACGTTAATTCCTAAATAATAGGGGTATGGAGTTATCAAAGCGCTTGAAATGGGGGCGGCTGTACAAAATACAATACATACAAGAGTTAATTCCTAAGTTATATGGGTCTGGAGTTATCAGAGCATTTGAAATGGGGGCGGCTGTACAAAATACAATACATACGTTAATTCCTAAATAATAGGGGTATGGAGTTATCAAAGCGCTTGAAATGGGGGCGGCTGAACAAAATACAATACATACAAGAGTTAATTCCTAAGTCATATGGGTCTGGAGTTATCAGAGCTCTTGAAATGGGGGCGGTTGTATAAAATACAATAAAATACATACAGGAGTTAATTCCTAAGTTATATGAGTCTGGAGTTATCTGAGCTTGAAATGAGGACGGCTACCCAAAATACAATGCGCGTTGTTCCAGCTGAAGCTGCAACAAAGCACTAACATGTAAAAAAGGGAAATGCTGCCCATCGTGGAAGAGAAGAAATATTGCAAGAGGCAATGGTCAGCGCTTTATCAGCACCCACGCATGAAAAAAACAAAACCCAAAGAAATTCGGGAATGGCGCTGTACGTCATATTTAAATTCCTGAATAAATGTGTGAATGTGTTAATTTGTCTTTTTTTTCTCTTAGGGCTTTGGACACACTGGCAGTGGGGTGATCATTTTATGGGCAAGGGGGCTTTTTGGGGGTTGGGATGCACCCAGAAGATGACTTGAGGATCAAGGAGGAACCATTTGAATCCAAAACAAATCATTATCCTGATAAATCCTCTCTTTGCAGTGGCTTGATTTTGAATCTACTCTTGATTTAATCAAATTAATTAAAACCAATTGTAGGATATCTGGGACAGTTGCCCAGAAATTAACTGAGCAAAAAAAAAAAAAGGGTGGGGGGCTGGGGGAGGGGGACGAACTGGAGGCATCTTCACATAAATCGATAGTTAATGATGTTGTATTCCGCCAACCATCTTAAGATCCCCGAGTTCATTAATTTTGCCAGATGCACAGGAGAAAGGAGGACGAATCCGGCGGTTCATCTATTTGTTTTTTTTTTTTGTTATCATTCCCAAACAATTTGGCAAGCCGTAATTAAAACAACAGAAAAATCGATCGTGAAATATTGACGTTTCAGACCCGATTCTCTAAACAGACTAAGAGAAAACATGAAGCGAAAAAAAATGTTAATCCAACGAAATGCGCAAATGTCCGGATACTCTGGAGATTGGAGGAATGCAAGGAGAAACATAGCTGGAGGAAGGTGTGGGATGCTGGATGGGAGGGGAAAAAATGCTTTGGATTTGGTTTTTCAGCACTCCCGAGAATGCAACATTGATAAATCCGCCGCTCACAAAGCCAAAGTCGTAACCAAGAGGCACAAAAATAAAGATTCCCTTGAAGCGGATGACAAGACATGAATAAAAATGTTCTTCCAGCTCAACTTTTTTTCTCAACCTTGACTGAATACAAATGATCCTGCAGCCCTCTTCCAAGTGTAAATGATGTCTGTTTTTTTTTTTTTTTTGGTCGGATCCAACCTCGTCTTCCATCGAGCAGTTTTTGTTTTGCGAGGTGAGCATTTTATAAAGTTTCTGTCATACAGTGATACATGGGTTTACCTTGGAGGACGAACTTTTCGGTTTACGAACCTCACATTTATGAAAATTTTACCTTGGCAACTTTTTCCGTACACGGAGCTGCCTCAATGAGTGATGTGTCGTTCACGAACGAGCCCGTTCGTCGAACAACAAAATGGCAGCCGACTGTTTTTGTCCTCTATTCCCCGCCCCCAGTCTTCAGTTAAAGCCATGTGATTGGTCAAGTACACAGAAGTGGGGGGGGGGGTTAAACGTTAAACAGACAGGCAGACGAGAGTTTCAACTTTGATAGTTCAAAGGCAGTGTAGACTGCAAGGTTAAAATATCCCATCAATCAGGCTCCACAAACAACCCGTACAAGCCATCCGTACACTTGATGCAAAAAGCTATCAACCCAGCTAAACAGCACACAATTGATGAGGAACTAGATAAAATTATCGCAGAGAAAGCACCTCCAAGGGATCATTCCTCAAGATGGTGAAAGAAGAAGTTTCCGTTCCTCAACAAGTGTTTCATGCTGATGAAACCGGCCACTCCGTTCCATCAACGACTATCACAAAGGTAAATAAAACGATTTTATTATACGGTACAGTTTATTTATTTAATTATAATACCATAGCACATTTATTATACATAAAATAATATATATTTTATGTAGTTTTAAGGCTTAGAAAATTAGAAAATAGAAAATTATGTTTTATGGGGACCTGGGAACGGATTATTCTCATTTTAATGGTTTCCGATGGGAAATTAATTTTTGGGATACACACTTTTCACCTTACACACTCTGTCTTAAAACCAATTAAGTTCATAAGGCAAGGTTTCACTGTAAATGGTTGCGAATGATCCCGAGAAATGTGAGGCCCTTTACCGTGCTGCAGCAATTCCCAGTTGTACAGGCGAATTTTAAGTCTTGTGTACACTGACTCCTCCTGCTTCTCACACTCCATTTTGTACGGTGTGGGTCTACAGAGAGTACACGTTGTCGTCCCCCCCACTGGGACTCCCTCCGCTCCCCTACTGCTGCTACCCCACCTCTATCCCTGGCTCGATCGTGTCCCACATTCCCTTCCCAGCCACACTAATTGTTTTTTGTAATTATTTTCACCCTTCTGCTTTTGTGAAAGGAAGCAGCTGCACAAGTGCTGACAAATTAGCATGAGCGTCACGACACCTTCAAATGATCAGACTTTTTTTTTACATTGTTGTGTTGTTGTATATATATTGATACAAAAGTAAAATTGCAGCACGAGTGCGCCCCGTACTGTTATTTAGCAGGTGAGAATTATGGTACTGGGTTACTCTGATTGAACAAAAATAAAAATGTGCACGCGACTAGTTGGACAGAAACAACCGCAGAGCTTCCATTAAGCATAACTACATTTCGGATAAGGGGTTGTATTTTTATTATTTTTATATTTGTTTCTCTGTCAGTGTGTCAAATTATTGCTTCATGTGAAACTAGTCTACTGGATAATAATGGTCAAAAGCTGTCAAATTGTCATCAAGACCGATAATATACAAAATTTGATGTTTTAATAGTTTTCTTTGCATTGGGGTTTCAGATCTAATTTTGAGTTTATCTTATTTAAAGGCTGTTTCCAAATCAGGCTTGTCATTCTCTCCCGAAATGAGACAATTTGGGAGTCATGTGTCTCTTTAATCCCCATTTAAAAACATTTAATAATAATAATAACAATAATAATACATTTTATTTCTAAGCGCCTTTCAAAACTCTCAAGGACACTTTACAGTCACAGCATAAGAACAACTTTAAGACTGTTCCGTATATTTACCCTGCTTCGAAGATACTCTGCGAGGTTCTTTCTCGTGAAGTTTGCTGCGGCTGCTGGGCTGAGTTCGTAGCCTGTAAAGAAATCAAACATTGAGCAATTAATATCAACCAAGATTTTCAAATTAATATATAGTCCAATATGAGGTGCTTATTGCATGTTTATTATGTTTGTTAAAGTAATTATAAGTGCCTTGCAGCTGGGTCCGAGAGGACAGTAATTTCAACTGTGCTGTATGTCATACATATTAGCATATTTGACAATAAAGCTGACTTTGACTTACCGTTTCGCATTTTGTAAAGCTGAACATTCTTCTGGATGTATTCTGCAAACTGCACCGTGTCTCCCGCCTCTCCCACACACAGCAGCAAGATCTTCTCGCTTAGTTTGAACATTTTGTCATCGTCTGACACATAAAGGGAGCAATTAACTAACTAAGAAGTGAATCCAGAACATATATAATCACTAAAAGAATCCAATACAGCTCTCCGTGGGTACGACATTTGGCGACTACCTAACTAAACTTTGTGGTGTGTGTGTGTGTATATATATATATATATATATATATATATATATATATATATATATATATATATATATATATATATATATATATATTTTATATACTAATATGACTAATATGTAAGTATTTGCGAATGTCGAAATCCAAATGGAAGCCGGCAAAAGTGAAAAACAGTCTTGTCATTCATTATGTTTTGCCTTCGCTGGCTCGACATAAAATAAACGCGAGAACTTTTCGAAAGAAGTTAACATCATACCTGACACACAAATACATTTAATTTAAGGGGTTCAGTTTGAATAATATCCGAACATAAACACACTGACATTTTTAGCCGAGTAAAAATGCTAAGCTAACACACGCTCACATTACCTTGTTTCAGTTGAATAATACTGTTGACTGCGACATTATCGGCAGCGACGAGAACAAAATCCGGTCCCTGTATGCCTATTAAATATTCCATTTTAAATGACGAGAGCTATTTTAACAGAGCGTATTCGATACTTTAAACAAAACGCTCAAGCCGCGCTTGTTCGCATTACACAGCAAGTTACTGGTAGTCGGCGCGGAGTAAAAACGTCGCCGGAAATAGAATGACGTGTACTACGCGACGAGGGCGGGCATTTTGAACGGACTTTGCTTGTGTGTTTCTCGCCAAGCCCGCCTGCAAAAAGAAGAATATTTATTTTTCTGAATCGGATGGCGGATCGAATGAAGGAGAAAACACATACGACCCACAAGATGATGACGGATTCGAATAAACTAAACGACTCGTCGCAGCGAAGACGGTCCCCGCGGTTGACATCTCCCTTGCTGAATACAGAAAATAACAACATGGCGGCTAACAGTAACGCTCCAGTCAAGCGGTTTACCTTGAAAAAAATAGCGCCCAGGAAAACTACAGCTGCAGCTGTGCACGACAAAGAAAACACGCCGAGGCGATCAGAGGGAAGCCAACAGAAAAAACAAAAGATTTCCTCGCCTGGTACGGTTCGTAAGAGCCCCCGGTCCTGCGGTGCAAAGACGGCCGTCATGATATCGCCGGTCCTTCCGCCATCTACGCCGGTCCAGCCTGGTCCCGAGCAGCCAACCGAGGATGCACGCGACGCAATGTGGTCGCAGAAAGTTCGTCGCTCCTACACCAGGATCAGTGACAAATCCTTCAACAGCCACGACGCCCGAGAGACTCTTTTCGGGTTTGACATGCTACAGACCCCTGAGGTGGGACTGAGCGTAAGTCGCGCTAAGTCGGCTCTGGAGTTTTCAAGTACCTCATCTGGTCTCAATTCCTTCTTTCTGGACACCAACGACTGCGGTCCGGACCCGGACATCCCCGGCGTAGAGTTGGTAAAGAAGAAGAAAAGCAGGAGGAAAGTCCAGCAGATCAACACCACTGAGCTGGATGCTCTTTCTGCCAAGATGAACGCAGAGTTCCAGGAGGCTGAACAGTTTGAATTATTTGTGGAGTAAAATAAACATGGAGACTGACCAACACAGACGGAATGTTGTGTTCACCGACATGCTAATGGTCTGTCACTTTTGAGAGGACTGACTGTTCACTTAAATGTGATGTGTTGTTTTTTTTTTTTTCACATGCATGGTTAATTCTGGCAGCGGGGTGTAACGTTTAGTCTTAACGGGTTATTCCGAACCGTGTTATGTCTTTTAATCTCCATACGTAGTTTACCTTATTCTGTTTTATTTTCGTGACTAGAACGTACAATTCTACATCTGCTTTTAAATAAATATTTCATTTTCTTGTTCAGCAGTTTTGTGCCATCCTTGAACACCTTTTTTTTTGTAAGAGGCCAAACAAATCCATGTCACTAAAAATAACACCCCTCATTTGAAAGGGATCACTTTGATTAACAACCTCCTCTTTACTCTGTACCGCATACCTGCCAACTACTGCAGTTTTCAAAGTCAAAGTCAACTTTATTGTCAAATATGCTAATATGCATGACATACAGCACAGATGAAATTTTGCCGTAATGAGTGCGGTTTTCATTGTCCCGTTCCGGGTTACGGTTTCTTCTTAAAAATTACGATTTTTATACTTAGAACAGGTGAATCCAGCATTAGCATTGTTTATATCGTTGTCATGTAATGGCATCTAACGGAGAAAAAGCAACAAAAACTGTGAAATCTAAAACACAATTATTATTATTACAGTTTATTTCTTTAATTATAATACCATAGCACATTTATTATACGTAAAATAAGGTATATTTTGTGTAGTTTTAAGGCTTAGAAAATTAGAAAAAAAAATTTTGGTGACCTGGGAACCGATTATTCTCATTTTAATGGTTTCCTATGGGAACTTAATTTTTGGGATACACACTTTTCGCCTTACACACTCTGTCTGGGAACCAATTAAGTTTGTAAGCCAAGATATCACTGTTTCAAATTTGAGGTTCACACCAGTCGACAGTCAGTATAAATACGCCAAACGCTGAAAAATAATTTGTAACCAGGCTCATAAATCCACAATTTACTCATACATTTGCCTCCTCAGGTTGCCATATTGTGTCGGTACCCTTCATTTGACATTTCCGCTAGCCGGGAGAAGGGGCATGTAGCGCTTCACGCAATGTCTTTTGGTATATTTTTAACAAGTGTGCTTGTCACTATCACTGAACGCTCCAAAACAGATGGAGACGGGGAGCTGTCAACCAGCAGCAATGAAATCAAACTGCGGAGCGTCTTCATCCTGATTTTTAGTAGCAGGGTAGATATTTTACACTCTGGATATAGATGTGTTTTTTTTTCCTCCCATTGCTTTTCCCCCCCCCCCCCTCTTTCCCTTTCCCCATTTCACTCACGGCAGTTGTCGCCGGTTCAGCTTGACTGCTTCGTTAGGGCTCATCATTTGCATTCAGATTAATTATCTAATTACTGACAAATGTCCGGCGGCCACCCCACACTCCGGCTCGTCATCTCGCAGCCTGTAATTATTTTAATCATTTACTTTCATCTGGAGCGTGGCTGCTTTACGCCTGTGTTTAGAGGCCATTCTTAATTACCCTGCCAAGACACTCTTTTTGAGATGGGGGTGGGGGGTCGTTTGGGGGTAGAAGAGAGGAACTGGGGGAGGGATTCATATGTGTGTGTATGACTAGTCTTGTGAGGACCACTAACATTTTATACCATACATAGTGAGGACATTTTTGACAAGTGAGGACCTTTTGGCCGGTACTCAAGTTTTTCATTCTAAAAGCTTCTAGAGGGTCTATATATGCATCTGTTAAAGCTTCAGAAAGTCCTCACAAATTCACCCCAATTGATTTTTTGGTGTGTATTTTCATTTCACTTGGATACACACACTTGTGTGTGTGTGTGTGTGTGTGTGTGTGTGTGTGTGTGTGTGTGTGTGTGTGTGTGTGTGTGTGTGTGTGTGTGTGTGTGTGTGTGTGTGTGTGTGTGTGTGTGTGTGTGTATGACTAGTCTTGTGAGGACCACTAACATTTTATACCATACGTAGTGAGGACATTTTTGACAAGCGAGGACCTTTTGGCTGGTACTCACAAGTTTTTCATTATAAAGGCATCTAGAGGGTCTATATATGCATCTGTTAAAGCTTCAGAAAGTCCTTACAAATTCACCCCAATTGATTTTTTTAGTGTGTATTTTCATTTCACTTGGATACACACACTTGTGTGTGTGTGTGTGTGCGCGTGAGTGGTTATTGAGAGGAAAAAGTTCTTACCACAAAAAGTTAAACAATATTTTAACCAAATTCACAACAGGGGTGAGGACTTTGAATGTACCCATTCAGAAACCTCACTCCTGCTGTTATTTCAGTTTCAAGTCCACTTTTTATTTCGTTGTTTTTAAAGAATTTGAAGTGGGAAATGGGGTGAAATTTAGTGTTCAAATGTAACACTAGTTCTTCTCTAAAGTTATCAGCAACGGTGGTCCTCACTCCTTATCTGGAGTTATCTGGACCTCACAAAACCATTGAAACGGGAATGTGTGTGTGTGTGTGTGTGTGTGTGTGTGTGTGTGTCAAGTGAAAGACCAACGGGGACATGATCCAGAGGCTTTTTTTAAGCACACAGGAAGAACTCTCCTCTACTCCAACCCCTCCCATCCAACCAACTAACTTCTTCCTCTCACCCCATCCTCCACCCCCCACCCCCATTGTACTTCCTCTCCCTCCCCCCCCCCCCCCCCCGACCCCCTTTATCGCAAGCTCACACAGGAATCGCCCGTGGGCTTCAGTGCGCCGACTGCTAATACGCTTGCACACACACACACACACGCTACATACAAGAGAATCATGCACCCTATTTGTGGCGCTCATCAAAATGCGTACGTATTTCTCCACTATATCTGCATGGAAAATCTATACTTGTCTGGGCTCGATCTGTCTTCCCCCTTTGTGATCCCTCCCCCACCCCATACACACACACACACATCGAACCAACAAATGCACCTGCACCACAAGTCTGAACATCTTCAGTTTCCCCTTATCGCAGTATTTGGACAGCTCGGCATGAGGCCTGCTGCTCCCTGTCTCCCGCAATGAGGGACGGTAGGTCACCCCCCCCCCCTACACCCCCTTTACCATCCCTCCCTACCGTTAGACCGCTCCATAATGATGCTCTCACTCAACCCCTCAAGCCAACCGGTGCCCCCCCCCCTCGCGCGCTGACTGCTCTTGTTAAGGATATCCAGAGTGTGAGAGAAAGAGATACAAAGCGCCGTAATTGGCCCCTTGAATATTTAAGTCACTCGGGATGAAAGTTTTAATGAAAAGATGATTATCTACCAGTTTATCACACACACACACACACTGTTTCATATTTCATTTTCGTATGTTCCAAGCGAGCCGCGTAGTCTGTCTTGGCAGTTGTGGGGATGACGTTTTTTTGCTGGGGGTGAAAAGGAGAAAAAAAGGCCGGAAAAATAGTGCAAATGGATGTCTTTTCATTTTCAAGTGATTTAAACTTAACCCTTCCGTGCACGCTGTAACTTGATACCGTGATTACATTGGATTGGATTAGCCTTTATTAGTCACGCAGTGGAAAAATGTACAGTTCACAGCAGCAAAGTGACGGAAAGAAGAGAAAAGGAAAGGAAGAAGTAGAAAAACAAAATACAGGAGTTGCTGTAAAGGCAGCCACTCTTGCGGCGCCATCTTGCACTCAAAAGAACAAAAAACAACTACAAAATAACAAATAATATTACACAACACAAAAGACACAGTCAATTTTAACTCATTCACTGCCAGACAATGTGCAAAAAATGTGTCCACTCCAGTGCCAGGGTTATTGTCATTGTCACTTGAAATCAAAGACCCACAATATTGAGTTTTAGGATGACATGAACATTCAGTGCAGCGTGAGAAACTTTACACTATCTTCTATCATCAGACAAAAAGTTAATTCCTAAATTATATGGATCTGGAGTTATCTGAGCTTGAAATAGGGGCGGCTGTACTAACGGCAAATGCTGCCCCCCTCGTGGGAGGGGAAAACACTGACTGAGGTCTGACCAACACTTTTTCGGCATATATTTTCGGGAATGGCAGTGAATGAGTTAATCGTACAAGAGTTTTGAAAAGTTGCTAATTCTTAGTTATTTCCTAAATTATATGGGTCTGGAGTTATATGAGCTTGAAATGAGGGGTGCTGTCCAAAATACAACGCAATACATACATCTTGGTTTATATAGAGCTTAAACAACATCTGAAGCTGGAATAAAGCGCTAACATGCAAAAAAGGGGAAACGATGCGCCCTAGTGGAAAGCAAAAAAACATTGCCAGAGGTCTGGCCAGCTCTTTATGGTCACCCAAACAAGAAAAAAACCCAACAAATTCAGGAATGGCGCTTTATGTCATTTTTTTCAATTCCCGAATACATTCGTGAATGGCAGTGAATGAGTTAAGAATTAATTCATGCAAAATTGGAGTCAATCAACAAACGACCTGTAAAAAGTGTCAAGATATACACGTGTGTGTATATTCGTCTACAAGCCGCAAGTTTGACTTCAGTATGATTGAAAGTACAGTGAGACCTCAACTTACAAACACCTTAACTTACAAACTTTTCGTCTTACAAATGTCAAATTTATGAAAATTAAACCTTATAATAAGCACTATTTTCATAATACACACCCACCACGGCTGGCGGAGTGATCTTCGGCGGAAGCACACGACCGAACAGCACCAGAGGTTAAGTTACCAACAGTCCTTATGGAAGGTGACTCTCCTTCCATAAGCCATCAACGACCATCAAAAAGGTAAATAAAACTTTATTTTACAGCACAGTTTATTTCTTTAATTACAGTCCTCATGTCATGCGCCTCTCTTTCCAAACAGCAATTCCCTTTGACCTTCGACCTCCAACGCCATTCCATCAAGCCATAAATGACCATCACAAATGTAAATAGAGTGACTTTATGATACAATGCAGTGTATTTCTTTCATTACAATACAATAGCACATTTATTATACATAGAATAAGGTATGTTGCGTGTAGTTTTAAGGCTTATTTAGTTGAAAAGTATATTTTATGGAAACCCGGGAACGGATTATTCCCATTTTAATGGTTTCCTATGGGAAAATGTTTTTTGAGATGCACACTTTTCGCCTTACACACTCTGTCTGGGAACCAATTAAGTTCGTAAGTTGAGGTCTCACTGTATCATATAAAATGACACATTTCATCATTTTACAGCAGCTTCACAAATTTAGTCAAATAAAATCCAGCATGAGGCTGTTTAGATCAAAGTTGCATCTCATATACAAACCTTTTTTTTTTAATTATCATATGCACCCAACATCCATACGCAAACTTAAAAACAAAATCCCTGCAGCGAGACTTAATGCATCATATGGTAACTTAACACGCTGATTTCAGACCACGCTTTTTTTTAAAGCGTCACCCCCCCCCCCCCCTCTCCCCACACACAAATTCAAAGACGAAAAAAAAAAAAGCACACAAGGACACACTTTTCTCTCCAGGATAAACAGACGGCTGTTTGTTATTCATTTTCATTGCACATAATGGCGGGGCCATTAATCCCTTTTTTTTTTTTTTTTTTTGCTGGAAGATGGTGTGAAAAAGGCGCTCTTGTGTGGCTTTGACATGTAACAGTTTTGCCAAATCCCAATGGAATATATGGGACTTGGGTGGGTGGCGGTCGGGGGCGTGGGGGGGGGGGGGGGGATTAAGCGGAGACCCTCACATAGCCTTAGGCCACAGTTTGGAATGGGATGGCAGAGATTAGACGCCTAGGTATGGTGCAAACAGATCATTTTGGAGCGCGGGGGGGGGGGGGGGGGTGATGATGCAGCAGTAAAGGGGTCATTGACCTTCTTGACATTGCGCGAAAAAAAAAAGATACTCATTGAAAAGACACACGACGTGAAGCTAGTTTGCGAATTTTAGCGACGATTTGCACTGCGTGTGTTATGTGATTGATTTTTGGCAACGTCGCGCAATTATTCAACAGCTTCAACTGCCATATGTTGCGGGCGTGGCTTCAAAAATTGGAATCCAATAATAATAATAATAATAATAATAATAATAATAATAATAATAATAATAATAATAAGGGACAAAGGCGCAACAAGCCAAACAGTGTGTTGATGTCGAGTTCCCTATAACTCCTCGAGTAAATTGTCATCCGTATCGTTCTTCCAACGATGAAAAGGTTTCTCCAGCTGTCATCTCCTAATCCGAAGGGCTTCGTAAGCGAACTAAAATCGTGCTGGTAACTCTGGTTCAATATATATCCCTAATGGATAGAGGTGGCGGTGCCAGACCTCTACTTTTATAGGTCCCCGTTCTAAGGTTGGGGGGGAACAGTGAAACGAAGCTAATCTTATCTAATTTTAGCTAATTTTAGCTAATTTAAGATAATCTTATAATAATAATAATAATAATAATAATACATTTCATTTCTAAGTGCCTTTCAAAACTCTCAAGCACACTTAACAGTCACAGGATTTTTTTGTTTTTGTGCGGGTGAGCAGCGGCAGCCATTCACGTCAGCGTTCACTCTACCCGGAAGTAACACAGCAGCAAAGTTATGAAAGGAAGAGGAAAGGAAAGAAAAAAGTAGAAAAACAAAAAACAGGAGGTGCTGGAAAGGCAGCCACTCTCGCGGTGCAAATTTTAGCTAATCTTAATTTTAGCTCATTTTAGCTAATATTAGCTAATTCTAGCTAATCCCAGCTAATTTTAGCTAATTTTAGCTAATATTATTTTTAGCTCATTTTAGCTAATCTTAATTTTAGCTAATTAAAGCTAAAATTAGCTCATCTTAATTTTAGCAAATTTTCGCTAATTTGTGTGCTCTGCGATTGGCTGGCAATCAATTCAGGGTGTCCCCTGCCTAGTGCCTGAAGATGGCTGGGATAGACTCCAGCACCCCCCGCGACCCTAATGAGAAATAAACTGTATAGATAATGGGTGTATTAGCTAATATTAGATCATCTTAATTTTCGCTAATTTTCGCTAATTTTAGCTAATTTTAGCTAATCTTAGCTTCAGGGAGCTCGCCCCAACCTTAGACCAGGAACCTATCAACGCAGAGGTCTGGCACCGCCACCTCTGTCCATTAGGGATACAAATAGGGCTACCAGAGCTACCAGCAAATATTTCAGTTGGCTGACGAAGCGTTTCGGATGAGCACCGAACCACCCGACACCTTCAAAGAAGTACAGATAACACCCGAAAAAAACCTTTTCACCGATGGACCACTCCTATACGACACAGATGTTATCTCTCTCTTCCAATGCCTCAATTTCACAGCGCTGAGATGCTGGTGACCTCCTCCCCATGTGGTCTTTGTGGACAAACTGTCAGCGTTTAGCTCCGTCTTTGCGACTCGGAAGAGACATTGGGGGTGGAGGTAGGGGGCGCGGGGGGGTCTACGTTGTTGTGTGAGAAAAAAAAAATAAAAGAGCAAGTTAAATGGAAGTGACAATGTGCAAACATTCCTGCCGGCAGCTGGGGAGCATTCTCCGTACACACACACACACACACACACACACACACACACACACACACACATACACTTCGACCCTGCGTGGTCACCAGACCCCTTGTGACCCTCGCCTCCCACATACCCCGTGCCTGGCACACGCACCTGCCGCTCCCATTTGACAGCCACATAATCTATGGGCGGGTCGAAGGCCCGACTCCACTCAATGTGCTTTGGAGAAAACCTCTTATGCGTGAAAAAGCTCCCCGTCTCCTTCTTTTGTCCGACGTGGTTTTATGGGACAACATTGAGTATTATGAGGTTGGGGGGATTTTTCATGGGACTCTATAGAAGACGATAATCCTTTCAGGCATAAAAACGTGAACCCGCTGTTTTCATATTTATTAACTGGTTAAAGCAGGCGAGGCAGCTGAGGCGTCAACGACGCCGCCTCGCATGCTTACATGCTGACGACGTATGCGTAAGAGGGGGAGTGACAAGTGGTGGTAACTTGAGAGGGGGGCTTTAGAATGAACTCGATTGCTGGGGTAAGTAAATTAATGGGGGGAGACAAGTGGTTAAGTGGCAACGAGGTCAAAAAGGTTAGCTCGGTCAACAGGTTATGATATCATATAAGATTCAACCATTGTGTTCATCAAGGTTAATCTCATTTTGGCTAATTTTTGGCCTAATTTAACCAAAACGAACATATTTGAGTAAATAAGAACCAAAAAAAAGGCAGAAATAATAAAGACTTGGTCAACTATATTTTGTCCACGTGGAGAGGGGTTTTTAGTCATCCGGCAGCCTCAGGCCAACCCAGTCATGGGGCCTTTGTCATCTAAAGGTTTTCAATATTTAGGTTTGTCATCCATGAAAAAAAGGTCAAAGTTCAATCAAAGAAGAGAGTCTGACGATTGCTCTTGCCGCGCATTTAGTGCCATTGTGAAATATTGGTCTGTCTGTCTGTATTTATTTATTTATTTATTTATTTATTTATTTATTCCGTGTTTATTGATTAAGTTATTTATTAAGTTATTTCTAGAGTTATTTATTTATTTATTTATTTATTCCGCGTTTATTGATTAAGATATTTATTAAGTTATTTATAGAGTTGTTTATTTGTGTATTTATTTATTTGTGTATTTATTTATTTTTTTATTTACTCATTTACTCATTTAGTCATTAACTCATTTATTTATTTATTTATTTTTATTTATTTATTTATTTATTTATTTATTCAGTGTTTATTGATTAAGTTATTTATTAAGTTATTTATAGAGTTGCGTATAGTTATTTGTGTATTTATTTGTGTATTTATTTATTTATTTATTTATTTATTTGCATGTCATTTATTTATTTCGTTACTCATTCTTTATTTTAGTTATTTATTTATTGTTTACTTATCTATTTAGTAATTTATTCATTCATGTATTTATGTGTTCATTTATGTATGTACTTATTTATTTAATAAGCTATGGATTTATGTATGTATTTATTTATGTATGGATTTATGTATGTGTTCATGTATGTATTTATGTCTTTATTTATTTTCTTTGTTTCTTTCGTTCATTCATTAGCTAATTAAGTTATTTATTTATTTGTTTATTTCAATCAAAACAACCTGTGTTGTTTTGCTGTTGTGTTCCTGCATCAAGTCTGGACATGCAGTGAGAAGGGTCATGGTGAGAGGGGGCAGTGGGGTCATTCTAATGATCATGATTTAATCCTAAAAATGCATATTAAGGTTAAAACAGAAACAAATGTTTTAAATAAGTGAACATCTATGAATACGTTTTGGTAATAGGTTGCTGCCCTTGATGATTGCCTACTGATAAATTTGCCCTTTATTCAGCATGCCAGGAATGGAATAAAAAGAAATTAAAAATCATGTGACAATTCATCCCCCTGCATGTGAAATTGATGCAACATTTTGACACACATAAGTGTGAAAATATGGGCTGCCTGATATTAAAATATAAGAACAATAAAATACAATTTCACACTCTAAACTGCATCCTCCAGAATGACTTGCATTGTCATGCATTGTTGTCTACTCTTCACTCTGTCTTGTTCATGTTCCCTTTATTTTTGCTGTTGTCACTTTACAGGTTATTTTCCTTTGATCTTAACATGTTTCTTCACTGGTACCCAACTGTGTAGCAAAGTATTGCAATCCTCATTTCTGGCAAACACACTTTGTCCATCCATCGTTTCAAGCACCCGTCCGTACAGCTTTTGCCTCAGTTGACAACTCTTTTCATCCAGTTTATCATACCCGGGCCTCCGGCCGCAAGTTCCCTGCACCCTCACTCACCCTTCTTCACCCCCCCCTATATCCAACACCCCCCCACAACCCGGAGCTCCTCCATCCCACCACCACCAGCACCACCTCCTCCACCCCCTTTCTGTCAAAGCTGATTGTTTCCAAGCCAGCAGAGTGCTGCGGGCTAACACACTGTCACACTACATCAGGCAGAGGAAAAAAAGGGGCGAGGGAGACTATGATAGCTTCTATATGCATGTCTAGGTTCAAAAAGACCCCCCCCCCCCCACACACACACACACACCAACTGAAGACTTGGCCACAGCAGGAGTGTCATGGGATGAATATTGTCCAAAAGAATAGCACTTAAAACACGTTTTTTCTCTCCATTTTTTATATCAGCATGGATTGCAGTTAGACTGTATAAGTTAAGTAAAAAAGATGGCAAAAGAAGAAATGTTCGTTGGCTTGTGATTATGAAGCCATACTGACCTGTCAAATTTGACTTACTCAAAGGACAAACGACGTCACTTTTTTGTTTCTTAACTGACATCAGAAAAACGTTTTATAGCATCTAAAATACCCAAAACACGCAGTATGATATTTTTATTCAAATGCAAAACACCATTAAAAATGACTTAAAGTGTCCAAAATCTGCAACAAATTGAGCTGCGAATTGAGAATTTTCAGAAAGTCCCGCCCCCATTTTGTGACGTCACGCCAAGACGTCTTGCATTGCTGGAGAATAAAAACAATGGCTTCAGATTCGGAGAATATGCTTTTTTGTTACACATCCAGTTATGCATATCAAATAGTTCCGAAGAGGAAAGCATAAATGTTTGCAATCAATTAAAGAAGTCCTTCCGTGTCATTTTGAGGCATCTGGACTGCAATGTAGCGTCCCAGAAAAGAGGCAGCTCCTGTGAGGAATGAATCAGCCCGTTTCCACAGGCTGATAAATTACTCCCATGGAGCTTGGACACCCTCTTCTGGCGGCTTTTGGGTGCAACACGAGGTTTTCAGACCAAACAAGTACAGCAAAATACATTGACGTGATGGAAGGACTGCTACAATGTGTCTTTTTTTCGGTCAGGGGCGTTCCTTTAGTGACATCACGTACGGACTCGTCACCAACTCAAAAACAAGACTTCCTGAATATTCAGCGCGAGTCTTAAAACGTAAAATATAGCTATATGCGGTGGAATCTTATTAAAATACGCTCAGTAGAAGTCATTTGAAGCCATTTTACAAATTATGGACACAACTTGTCCGGAGACGTCGGTTGTCCTTTAATATCAAACCCTGGATAGAATTAGTTGTCAAAACATGTCACGTTGGCGTTACTCTAAAACAAATGGGGGAACCCTTGATTAGAAAAGTACAACACGAAACGTGAAAATGAGGAAATGGGAATCGCCGTCTTCTTTTCCTTTCGGCTTTTCCCTTCAGGGGTCGCCAAAGCGAATCATTGTCCTCCATCTTCAGAGGTTTGATTCACAAGTTTGTGTTGGTTTCCTGACACAACTTTCCGCATTTATCCGGGCTTGGAACCAGCGAATAAGACACTTGCTTGTGTCCCTTGATGGCTACAGAACAATTTAGCAACTTTATGACCTTAATAAAGATGAAGATGCTCAGAAATCAAATGTATTATTTTAATGATAAGTATTATTATTGGTAAAAGGCTCCCAAACACAAAAATGGTTATCGGCACAGCAGCATTCAAATAAAGTAAAACTATACTCACCATTTGATGACGATGCTCTGATCTTATCGTGAAATGGGCATCCCGAATAAATTCGTGAATGGCAGTGAATGAGTTAATATGCTTTTCAATCTTGATCTAGATTGTGCCTTAAATTGTCACCGGTTCTTGTTTGTGAGCATAAGCTCGAAATAAGAGCAAAAATCGGTAAAAGACACCTGTCGCCGACTTAATTGGGGCAATACGTTCACGCCATCGCTGTGGAACGTGATAATTATTTCAAAAATAAAAAAAAATACATAAATAAATAAAAAATAAACGCACTACTTTCGTCAAAGTGACGTTTAAATTTTAAAATAACTGCTTTATATTACTTTTTTTTTTTAATTTAGATGTCCGTTTAGTTCGTATAACGTTTACCTGCATTCATGTGAATGGCAATCAATGATAAGCTAATACTGGTGTGTCTGCGATCCATGATCGCCTCCTAGCGGACATTTATGGTTCAAACATGACTATAAAATAATATTTGACACCATGAAATACGAAGTTATCGCGTCACTATTTATACATTTTATGATCTTCTTTTACTCCATTTGTTGTCATAGTCGGCTCAACTAAATCCATCTCGTACTAAAATCAGTCATTGTAAACATAGTGGAGTGGTAAAGACAAAACAAGATGATCCTTTTGACGATTAAACACTCGAAAAATATTCCTTCTGTGTGTTAATATATAAAATACTCGACGTGAGGGTGAATTTGAAAGCATAATTCCGAATTATATTGCTATTGGAAGTGAATAGAGAAAGATAGCTAATGACACGCACATTCATCCCACTATCATTCAATAACTGGACAGTATCGGTTATGTTCAAAGCAAAATTTGTCAA